>NC_039366.1:133944542-133945504 GCF_003573695.1 Papaver somniferum
GCAACACTGCTAGATAAAGAGATATCCGCTATACAGCTAGATAAACATTGTAAGATGCGTCCGCTGCTTTACAGCTGGATAAGATTAGGAGAGAGATAAAGATGAGAGGGACATCTGCTACACAGCTGGACTAATTACGTGTGATGAGTTAAACCAGTGCTATAAAGATCTTGTGCCAGATTGAAAGCGGACTAACAAAGCAACCAAATGTATATTTCTTCGACTCTCTCATAGTTCTCAGTAGAAACAACGTCTTCTTCGGTCTTCAACTTCTGATGATAAACTATCGAACCTCATAGAACCTTGACAATTAACTCTTCTCTTCGATTTCTTCATTGACTTATAAATTTCTACTTCCCTATGGCCTTATTAAAAAAACTAATTATAGAACAAAAAGAACGTAATGATTTTTTTTTTGTTGGAAACATACAAGACAAAAATTTCCATGGCCATGAGAGAAGGACTTTCAAAACTTGGATCTTCGCAACTTGTGATGTCTTGGTATCATGGATTCTAACAACTTATATCATTTGCTCTTATAACTTCAACTTTGATTTTTGAATTATTCTCTTATATTGTTGCTTCTAAACCTAAAATGTCTTCAACTTTCTTCATAGATTTTGATGTCGCTCCGCTTGTTGATGATGATAAGTTTCTACTAAGAGAGAGTCGCAATCCAGTAACTAAGACTACATTGTGAGGTTGCTTTGTCTTTCTGGCATTTTCTGACCTACTTTCCTTTCCATCATGTATGGTTAGGTCCATCACGGTGACCCTCTAAAAGGAACAAGTTCTCTCCTGAATTTCAAGGATCTCAATGTCTTTTTCTCTAATGTCTCAAAAGGTTGTTATCCCTAGCATTCCAATTTCTATCTTTTCGGTGAGAAACAATATGTAAACTTAGCTAACCGGATACCATGTGACGCTAGAAGTTTCAAAAGTGCAACTAAAAAGTTCCTCCC
>NC_039366.1:133945514-134124743 GCF_003573695.1 Papaver somniferum
TACCAAGAAGATACCGAACATACCCTTATTTAACTTTTTGTTTAAGACAACTATCTCTAGTTGTGGCTCAGGTTCAGGCTCTATAAAAGGGTCTAAAAGTTGTCCTCAATTATAAAAGGCTCTATAATTTTGATTGTTGTTGTAGTAATGAGGTTCAAACTCTCGGACTTGTGAAGATTAAATTTAAAGATTTAATAAAATTATATACAAAAATATTAACAAAGTGGGCGAGAGGTAACCAAGGCACTAGAATCCACTATTACACATGAATGATGTCAAATATTTCATAACTCTAATTATCCTTTTAATCCTTTATTTCTTAATCCACAAATAATCAAACATATTCTCAAAAATTAATTGTATCCCTTAAGCATAGATTATCTAACCAAAGCATAACCTATCTAATTGAATCACAACTAATGAAGAAAATTATGTAAACTTTTAAGAACTCTGCAAAAGCAGTGATTGAGTGAATTATAATTAAATACTAGAGAAAATGAAATAGTTACCCATTGTTCATGTGTGAATAGCTTCATCCATTGCCTTGGTTACGAGAGAATTATCCGCTCATCATGTTGGAAACACGCTCAAAAGTTGATTTCATTTATGCTCAAAGGGTTACAAATGATGAATAAGGGAGAATTATAATAAAAATCGGGTTTGCAACGCTTATAACTGTTGCAAAAACCGTTACAAAGAGTCCTACTGTTGTTGTTGCGTTTTTAAGTCTGCCTGTAAACTGCGACCCACAGAATGAGTTGTTGTCACTGTTCAAAAACGACTGCTGGTGCAGGTCCGTTCTTCGTGTTCTTCAGTTTTGCAGCAGTAGAAATGGAAGCTCTGCAAATTTGATTTTTCGCTCTGTGGTGCTCTTTTTCTCTCCCAATATCTTTGTCTCGATTCTCTATGATCCCCTCAACATATTTATACTCCTTAGCCCCATTTAATTACGCCAAAATTCTCAATATTCTTCATTAAACTCGGCAGTTAAAGAAAATATTTTCCGGATATTTTTTCTTCATCCGAGCATCTGCAGCTGTCCAACCTTCCTTATTTTCCTTCTACACGGTCCAAAGTGTTGCTAGAGTCATCATACACGAGCAGAACACGCATAAATCTTCAAAAACTCGTGAATTATTCTTCTCATGCACGGGCTGCCCTGTTTTCTTGTCACGGATTTTCCAGCCAATTTTGATCGAAACAAACACCCATACCAGCTTTGTTAGGACATATCACAACTACCCATTAAGTTTCAGCCCTTTAGTCTGCCCAGAAATCCTTCAAATTTCGATCGAAAAATTCACCAGAGAGCTGCTCTTTTTTCCCGCCAATTTTTAAGTTCAAACGAAGAAGGTGGTGTCCCCCTAACCAGATGTGGGGTGCGAATAACAGCTGTCTGTTTTGGGGGTGACTTGGGGTGCCCCTTAGTAATTGATGTGCCCCTTAGTAATTGAGGTGCCCCTTAGTAATTGAGGTGCCCCTTAACCAAATCTCGGCTCCGTATAGCAAGTGTCCTCCGGGGTGTTCCGAGTGATTTTTCGAGCCGATTTTTCCAACAATATTTATTTTCCAAAAATACCTAAAAATACACAAAACACCATAATAAGGACGAAAACGAGTACCAACAATACGAAACATTGAGGACAATTTAGGCACATAAATGCGCCTATCAAATACCCCCAAACTTATTATTTGTTACTCCTCGAGCAAAACTAATAATAAATTAAACCGATTTAATCTCGGGAGGGTTTACCAGAGGTGTACCCACAAAACCATTACTTCTAATTGGTCACAAGTATCCAAAGAGCTATGAGGACATACAAATTCTCAACCTATCTCCAAGTAACTAGCATGCCAGAGAAATTAAAGGTGTCAGCTCTAAAGCTGACTGAAGAAAAGGGGAGACACATCCGCAACACTGCTAGATAAAGAGATATCCGCTATACAGCTAGATAAACATTGTAAGATGCGTCCGCTGCTTTACAGCTGGATAAGATTAGGAGAGAGATAAAGATGAGAGGGACATCTGCTACACAGCTGGACTAATTACGTGTGATGAGTTAAACCAGTGCTAGAAAGATCTTGTTCCAGATTGAAAGCGGACTAACAAAGCAACCAAATGTATCTTTCTTCGACTCTCTCATAGTGCTCAGTAGAAACAACGTCTTCTTCGGTCTTCAACTGTTGATGATAAACTATCGAACCTCATAGAACCTTGACAATTAACTCTTCTCTTCGATTTCTTGCTTGACTTATAAATTTCTACTTCCCTTTGGCCTTATTGAACAAAACGTAACGATAATTTTTTTTCATTTTTTTTTTGTTGGAAACAAAAATTACAAGACAACAATTTACATGGCCATGAGAGAAGGACTTTCAAAACTTGGATCTTCGCAACTTGTGATGTCTTGGTATCATGGATTCTAACAACTTATATCATTTGCTCTTATAACTTCAACTTTGATTTTTGAATTATTCTCTTATATTGTTGCTTCTAAACCTAAAATGTCTTCAACTTTCTTCATAGATTTTGATGTCGCTCCGCTTGTTGATGATGATAAGTTTCTACTAAGAGAGAGTCGCAATCCAGTAACTAAGACTACATTGTGAGGTTGCTTTGTCTTTCTGGCATTTTCTGACCTACTTTCCTTTCCATCATGTATGGTTAGGTCCATCACGGTGACCCTCTAAAAGGAACAAGTTCTCTCCTGAATTTCAAGGATCTCAATGTCTTTTTCTCTAATGTCTCAAAAGGTTGTTATCCCTAGCATTCCAATTTCTATCTTTTCGGTGAGAAACAATATGTAAACTTAGCTAACCGGATACCATGTGACGCTAGAAGTTTCAAAAGTGCAACTAAAAAGTTCCTCCCATACCCCCAAACTTAAATCTATCATTGTCCTCAATGTTCTAAAGATAAAATTAAAAGCATATGAACAAGGAGAAACTGTTACCATTTGAAGCAAAAGGGTTAAGGAAAGATATTACCGTGTTGCATGAGATTGGGTTACCTCCCAAGAAGTGCTAAGTTTAAAGTCTTCAGCCAGACATCGGAAGGAATTAGTCACCTCATAGAATCATATAGAAGTAGCCGGAATAATTGTGGGTCATCTGGATCAAAAAGTGCTAACCACAAGAAGAGGAAACTGCAACATACCAAGAAGATACCGAACATACCCTTATTTAACTTTTTGTTTAAGACAACTATCTCTAGTTGTGGCTCAGGTTCAGGCTCTATAAAAGGGTCTAAAAGTTGTCCTCAATTATAAAAGGCTCTATAATTTTGATTGTTGTTGTAGTAATGAGGTTCAAACTCTCGGACTTGTGAAGATTAAATTTAAAGATTTAATAAAATTATATACAAAAATATTAACAAAGTGGGCGAGAGGTAACCAAGGCACTAGAATCCACTATTACACATGAATGATGTCAACTATTTCATAACTCTAGTTATCCTTTTAATCCTTTATTTCTTAATCCACAAATAATCAAACATATTCTCAAAAATTAATTGTATCCCTTAAGCATAGATTATCTAACCAAAGCATAACCTATCTAATTGAATCACAACTAATGAAGAAAATTATGTAAACTTTTAAGAACTCTGCAAAAGCAGTGATTGAGTGAATTACAATCAAATACTAGATAAAATGAAATAGTTACCCATTGTTCATGTGTGAATAGCTTCATCCATTGCCTTGGTTACGAGATTATAGTCGCTCATCATGTTGGAAATACGCTCAAAAGTTGATTTCATTGATTCTCAAAGGTGGTTTACAAATGATGAGAATATCAGAAATACAATAAAACCAGGTTTGTAACAATTATATTTGTTACAAACCAGAGAACTACGACCCTCAGTGGCAAAATAAGACTGCTGCAGCTGTGTCGCAAACGCTGTAGCAAATAAGTCTGCCTGATGTACGACCCAAAGGTGTGAGTCGTTATTACTGTAGAAAAACGACTGTTGGTGCAGGTCCGTTATTCAGTGTTCTTCAATGGAAGCAGCAGCAGCAGGTGGTCTCTCTGCAAATTCGATTTTTTTGACTCTGTGGTGCTCTAAACTTCTCCCAATCTCTCCCCCCCCCCCATTCTCTATGATCCCCTCAACATATTTATACTCCTTAGCCCCATTTAATTACGCCAAAATTCTCAATATTCTTCATTAAACTCGGCAGTTAAAGAAAATATTTTCCGGATATTTTTTCTTCATCCGAGCATCTGCAGCTGTCCAACCTTCCTTATTTTCCTTCTACACGGTCCAGAGTGTTGCTGGAGTCATCATACACGAGCAGAACACGCATAAATGTTCAAAAACTCGTGAATTATTCTTCTCATGCACGGGCTGCCCTGTTTTCTTGTCACGGATTTTCCAGCCAATTTTGATCGAAACAAACACCCATACCAGCTTTGTTAGGACATATCGCAACTACCCATTAAGTTTCATCCCTTTAGTCTACCCAGAAATCCTTCAAATTTCGATCGAAAAATTCACCAGAGAGCTGCTCTTTTTTCCCACCAATTTTTAAGTTCAAACGAAGAAGGTGGTGTCCCCCTAACCAGATGTGGGGTGCGAATAGCAGCTGCCTGTTTTGGGGGTGTCTTGGGGTGCCCCTTAGTAATTAATATGCCCCTTAGTAATTGAGGTGCCCCTTAACCAAATCTGGGCTCCGTATAGCAAGTGTCCTCTGGGGGTGTTCCGAGTGATTTTTCGAGCCAATTTTTCCAACAATATTTATTTTCCAAAATACTTAAAAATACACAAAACACCATAATAAGGACGAAAACGAGTACCAAGAATACGAAACATTGAGGGCAATTTAGGCACATAAATGCGCCTATCAATGAGCAAGTATTGCTCATTTGATAAATTACTGAATATTGATAGTTGAATCAATATTTGAGCAGATGAGCAAGTATTACTCATTTGTTAAATTACTGAATATTGATAGTTGAATCAATATTCGAGCAGATGAGCAAGTATTGCCCATTCGACAAATTACTGGTAGTATGGCCAAATAATAATTAAAATATTGGTAACTGGACCGAATATTATATAATTAATCTGGATGTTGATTGCTGGATCAACATAAAATTATTAGTGTTTGAACTTGCTCAGAATTATGATTTGGCTGAGCATTTGTTCGAAAACCTAATTTTTGATCAATTGTTCGTTAATTGGTGAATCGACGAAAATAGGTTACTGAGTGAAGGATGGACCGACCACATGGGATGATGGACGACCATGTGGCGCCCAGGCGCTCGAGTGAGCATGCACCAGAGTCCTCTGTTGACCGGTTGGTGAAAGAATGATCAAATGATGGTGTTGATCATTTATTAGAATAACGCTCGTAGCAAAACGTAAATATGGAGAGATGAGAGACCGACCAAGGGGGCATGGAACCAGCCCTTGGTGGTTGTGGGACCGTATGACGGTCGTTTGAGCGAGTCCCAAGTTGGTTGGAGAGAGTTTAGACCCAATATGAGCGATTGTTAGCAAATTATGTCAAAATTGTGAAAATGTGTGGTACCGGCTAATTGCAAGCCTTAAGGCCGGCCTCGTAGGTCAAGGAAGCATGCCCGTGTCACCCCAGTGTTTGTGCCTCAGTCCTAAGAGTTTTGGTACTTTCTGGTGAGCAATTGAGTAGTATTTTGGATTTTCAGAAGAGTTTGATCTTGACTGAAACTCTCAATTTTGCTCGAATGAGCAAATATAACTTTGCTCATGTGAGTGATATTTTGAGAATATTAAAATAATGATATTTTAATTTTTGACATGAGAAACCTAGCCGGTTGAGTGACCATTTGACTTTTTGGCTTTTCCATGGTTTGAGCAATATTTGAGAAAATATTGAAAAACTAGGGTTTTTGCTCAAACGATGGAGTTCCATGAGATGATGGAAATAATAATATGAGAAGGTATTGTGAGGTGTGGGACCGGTCACGGCTAGGGCATGGCCGGCCGGCTAGGTAGACCCGTCCCGTGACACCTTTCCCTATTTTTGTTTGATAAAAGTATGAAAAACTAAGAGTTTCTCTCAAACGAGGGAGTTTGCTCAAATGAGGGAATCTCTATGAGATGAGGGAGAAAAATAAAGTAAGGTAAAAATAAAATAATTGAGAGGTGGACCGGCCACGGCGGCATGGTCGGCCGGGTGGCCCGGTCCCACGCTTCTTATTTATTTTATTTAATATTATTTACTCTAAAAGTCGCTCGTTCGTCCATACTTTGATCGTTCGTTCGTGTGTTTGGGTGCTCGTTCGTGCACTATTGTCAAGTACACTTGCACCATTTTCTCAGGACTTACTCGATGATGGCTCAGACGCCCAACTGTTTGAATATTTGTTACTAATTCATGAAATTCAGCTGGTAATGGTTCATGAAACAGAGTAATAAAATGAATTTAGTATATATTACTAATCCATGAAATCCAGCCGAGGGATTCAGGGAACGGAGTAATGAGGTAAATTGGTTATCTATTACTAATCCATGAAATCATTCGGGGATCAACCATGGAACACAGTAATGAGATAAAATAGATTACTTTCTAGGAATTCAGTCGGTGAATGTCACGTTAGAATTAATCTATTGCAGAATCGAGATATGAGATAGTTGAAGCATCATACTCGTTCTGAAGGGTGCATAGTCAGGGAACAACGTGCAGCGTCGACGTCCTGAAGGCGTTAAACCCTCTAATAAACAATTATGTCTAGAGATCCTCCTGAATCTATACACGTCTCTCTATATAGTCAAGGAACAATGAGTATCATGACGTCCTGAAGGCGTTAATCCCTCTAACCAGAAATTATGTCTAGAGAGCCGCCCAATCATTATTCTATGTAGCATCTCTTTACGTAGTCAGGGAACAACGTGCAGCGTCGATGTCCTGAAGGCGTTAAGCCCTCTAACAAACATTTATGTCTAGAGAACCGCCCAATCGTTTGATTCTACATAGAGGTATGATGAAATGTGTGTAGCATCGAACGCTCAGCTGGGAGGCCTTTCGAAAAGCATATTCATCATGGCTCTGAGAGGAATACTCGCTCAGTCAGAGATCGTGAAACGGTTCACGGATCGTAAAATGTGAATCGTCACATGCGTTACTGAAGCCGGATCAGAAACATGCAGTATCACGATTTTACGATTTTAACCCTTGTTGAAAATCCACCATCAACATTAATTCCCCTGCTTAGTGAGGGACAATCATGTTCCGCAATATGCATTAGATGGTGATTTTCAAACATACGAGATAAGTAGTCGGACTTAGTCGTACAAAGGCATTTTCAGAATCCCTGATTTGCTCCAATGATGTCATGTACGAGCAAATGTTCAGGTGAGGACCCTTACAGTATGATAGAGTGTCATCTCGTGAGTACGGAGAGATGAAGCACTGCTAATTTGGACGATCAGACGCCCGGTTTTGGTCGGTTTAGCGTTTGTGGGCCCAGGCCCAAAAAGGAAATCCATGTGTTTATTAGGTTTTTGGAAATAGAATTGATATAAAAGGGAAGAAACCCTAAATTTCTTTTCTTTTTTTTTAAGCTAACCGACCATCGTTTCCCCTGTCACGTCCGAACACAGGAAAGGAGAAGAAAATTTTGCGCCGTAAATTCTCGTCGCCGACGTTCCCGATCAACTTCCGGCCGGCACCGACAAGGTGCGTGAAAAAAAAGTTTTCCTTTTTTTTTTCTGTTCGCTCATAGATTATTCTCAAAACAAAATTTCATAGGTATACATGCATGCGTAGGTTTTACGAAAATTTGTTTTAGCAAACAGACGTCCGTCCGTCCATCGGTTTAGGAAACGAAGGATAATCCCTAATACGAAAGAAATATGTATATATTTTTGAAATAGACCTGGGTCTAGTGATAAAATTTTGTTTATGGACTTTCATGAAAATCAAAATTTTATTTTGGAATGTGTGGACATTTGCAAAGTAAAAAGGCTTATTTGATAATCAAACGCTCGTGTTTTTTTTTAGTTTACGTGAGTTATTAAATCGTGCTTTTTTTTTAATTACGTGACTTATTCACGTTTTTTTTTATTCATGACTCAAAATTTATGTAAAATCAAATTTTGATTTTCAGCAATTGTTAGAGGTAAACAATTTTTGATAAAGGATTTTGCGATTTTTCAGTGTATGCACAAAAACCAATAAATGTTCACCCGGTAAGAGTTGCTCACATGGTGAAAATTGCGTGAATTGTTCACATGATAGGAGTTTCGTGAATTATTCGCAGTTTTATGAAAATCATGTTATGATTTCGAGTAATGAATTTTTATTCGCCTCTGCAGATTTGAAGAAAAGAACAAATTCTAGGGGTTTTGTGTGATAATCACTACAGCTAGTGAAATTGTAAACAAGTAAGAGTTGAAGTGTTACCATTTTTGTTGCGTGTTTGATATTGGCATATCCATGACCGGTTTCTGTCTCCAGATAATGGTGATTTCCATTAGCGACCTTTCTTCTAGCTCTTCTGAGGAAAATTCCAGGTCGAAGAGGAAGATTTCTGCAGCGGAGGCACGTGCTAAAATGGATCAGTCATTGAAGGATGCCAAGAAGATAATAGACAATATATCCCTCGATCATCTGAGAACTGTCCGTGATGGATTTTTAAAAAGAGAAGTCGAAGACAAAAAGCTGGCAACTTATCGGCAAAAACGACGTCGACTTCAACAGCTGAGGATGAAGTTCGGTCTCATGTCGATGGTATGGCGTCAGATTCAGATGCGGAAGAAGTCAAATCTGCCTGGGAACCTGTTGAACGCGAAGTTAAGCCATACCCTCCTAATATAAGAGCTGAGCGATTAGCTAGAGCGGATTTCCGAGCCGAATGTAAAGAAGACGAATATTTGGATGCAATGTATGGTGACCCTGAAGATCAATTGTAAGAAGTCCCAAGTGAGGGTTCTGATGACAACTCTGAGGGATAGCTTGAAGAAATTTCCATGGAGGATGACGATCGTGAATCCGATGATGAATCTGATGATTAGTCTTATTCGCAATCCTTCTAATTAATTGATTGTTTTATTTCTCGTTGAAGTAGAGAATTTTATGGTCACTTGAGAAATTTGACTGTGCAGATATTGCATCAGGAATCATTTTGAATGATAACTCTTTTAATATATATCTTGCTTATTTCTTTTACTCCTTTGATCACACAAGGTCAATGAACCTTCATGTGTAAAAATTATAATTCCTCAACAGGTTGTTGCCTGTTCGCCCTCTTGACATGACTGTGCATGCATGAATTAGAGAACGTGTGATGTGCACGAATGGTCGTCTTTAATTAGGGAATCATTGACCTTATCTACATAGCCATTGATTATCAGTCCCCAGTATGACTACTTCTCTTCGCACCGTAGAAATTGTAACTGATTTGACTATCTGTAAAGGATAAGTACCCACCGTGTCTCGTGTATTGACCTTCGGGGTTTAGGGCTCTCTATTTATATGCATATCTTCTCCTGCTCCTGTATATTATCAGAAGAAATTTTGATCACAATCATACCTCTCATCATCATGTCTGGTAGTAGTGCTTCTTCTCAAAATGAATCTCTGGCAAAACATGGGGTTGGAGTGTCCATCTCGGTAGGCTGCACGCTTTTCTTTTGGTTTCATGCAATCAGAATGACCAACCAAAGAAAGTGATTTGTTGCAGGACAATCAGGGGAATCGACTTTCTTCTCCCTCTTACAGTTTAAGGCCCAAGCTGACTGTTAAGGATCCTACTCGTTATAGGTCTGCTCGTGTTGAAGCTGGAACATCTGTGAATTTCTGACTGGAGATGTCCTTCGAATGAGCGCTTATATAACTTTACTGAAATTGAATGTTTTGTCGTTACAGGTTGATGTTCATGTTGTTGTCCATGATGCTAGGAAGAGAAAGAACGAAAAGTATGTAGTTGTAGCTGATGATGATGGTGAAAACCATGCTGTCGAAAACTCAATCAACTCTGTAGATGCGGATTCCAGGTTTTTTTTTCGTGAGTACCCAGTGGATGGACTCCCATTCGATACTCCCATGGTCAACGCTTTTCCAAAAAATCAACTAGTCGGTGGTTTCATCGTCCCAAAGTATTATGCATCCCTTTACACCAAGATATGCAAGAGGTACGGGCACATTGCTACTACTGAAGTATGGAGAGGTTTTCTGCCAACCTTATTGACTACCGTCGCTGGATTATTGCCCAATATTGATGAGATGAACAAGATAAATCTGCGAGATGTCAAGAACCAAGAGTTGCACAGATGGGATGATATGATCTCAAACTGTGAGACCTTGCGGTTCAACATAGGTTGGCTCCATCATCAGCTCGAGATTATCAAGATTGATAGAGCGGATGCTGCTGCGAATGTGATTTCTTCTACAACTGCTATCATGGAAGAGGAAAAATCACTTGCTCTGGAGTCGGCAAGGGTTGAGAAAGTTGTCCAGGACTTGAAGGTGGAAACCGAAAATTTTCAAAAGAGGCTTGAAATGGCTTTCAGTAAAAATTATTTGTTGTTGAATGTTTGCTCTGAGCGAGCGTTTGAGAGATATATATTTTTTGAATAAAGTAGGTGGATTGATGGATGAAAGAACTTTTTCTGTTAGATTAATGAAGTCTATTCTGAATTCTGAATGTCGAACGAATGAGCATATTGCATACTCTTTGAAGGAATATAAATTACATTTCGAAATTGAAATAATTGTTTACTGGTCATTCAGACATAATATGCTTTGAGCCACTTGCCATTGATGATGTTTCCTTCCACCCCTCCATTAACAACTAAGATTTTATAATATCCACTAGATACTGCTTTGATGATCACATACGGTCCTTCCCATTTTGGAGAGAACCTATGAGCGGACATGTCTTGTTGAATATGCTTTGCTATTTTTAAAACCAAATCTCCTACTTGGAATGTTCGAGGTCTTACCATTTGGTTTGTATGCCCTGGAAATCCTATGTTTGTAAGCTTCCACATATTTTTCTACCTTGGCCCACCTTGACTCGAGCATGTCCAATTCAGCAATCCTTAAATTAGACACTTCAACTTCGTCTCATTGCACTCCACTGGCTGTTGCAATCCTTGCAGAAGGAATCTTGGTCTCGGCAGGGAGTATAACATCAGTGCCATAAACAAGGGAATACAGTGAAGTCCCGATTGAGCTTCTTGGTGCGGTTCTATAGGCCCACAGAGCCATGGGCAGTTGTTCATGCCATATTCGAGGGTTATCATGAACTGTTCGACTGAGAATCTGGATCAAAGTCTTGTTGGTACTCTCCGCTTGTCCGTTTCTTTGGGGATAGTATGGTGTAGAGAAAATCTGTTTAACGCCATACTCATCATGTAACTCTCTCACATGTTTATTAGCAAAAGGAGTTCCGTTGTCTGTGATGAGATGCTTGGGAACACTAAATCTGCATATGATAAGTTCCTTGATGAAAGCTGCACTTGTGATTGAAAAAGCGGGGGTCTAACAACACCACCCAATATTTCGCTTAACAACCTGTATGGACTAAATCGAATATACTTTTAAGAGAATCAACAAGACTCAATCAATTAAAAGTATATCAATGAGTTTATATCTCTCTCTTGGTTTGATTTACTCAAGCAGGAACTGCGAGTTCTAATCAATACAAGGAATAACTCGGATGATACCAAAGACCAATATCCGAGGATCAATCAATGAGAATCAACAACCAAAGGTTGGATTACTCTAATTGATGATCTAACACACAACCTGTGTTATTTCAATTATAAAGATAAAAAAATATAATGCGGAAATTGAAATAACACAAACACCAGAAATTTTGTTAACGAGGAAACCGCAAATGCAGAAAAACCCCGGGACTTAGTCCAGATTGAACACAAATTGTATTAAGCCGCTACAGACACTAGCCTACTCCAAGTTAACTTCGGACTGGACTGTGGTTGAACCCCAATCAGTCTCCCACTGATCCAAGGTACATTTGTACTCTCTACGCCTCTGATCCCAGCAGGATACTGCGCACTTAATTCCCCATAGCTGATCTCACCCACAACTAAGAGTCGCTACGACTCAAAGTCGAAGACTTGATGATAAACAAATCTGTCTCACACAGACAAGTCTATCGAAGGATTAATCTGTCTCCCACAGATAAACCGTAAAAGTTTTTGTTCCGTCTTTTGATAATAATCAAGGTGAACATGAACCAATTGATAATCCGGTCTTATATTCCCGAAGAACAACCTAGAGTTATCAATCACCTCACAACAATCTTAATCGTATGGTAGCGAAACAAGATGTTGCGGAATCACAAAAAATGAGACGAAGATGTTTGTGATAACTTTTTATATCTTGCATATCAGAGATATCAATCTCAAGCCAATCAATATGATTGTACTCGTACGATAGAAGATGCAAGATCAGATCACACAACTATGATAAAGTAGTATCGGTATGGATTCACAATCCCAATGAAGTCTTTAAGTCGTTAACCTGGTTTTAGAAAAAGAAAACCAAAGTTTAAAGGAGAACCGACTCTAGCACGCAAACTAGTATCACACGTAAGGTGTGGGGATTAGTTTTGCATTGATGCTAGATGTCTCCTTATATAGTCTTTCAAATCAGGGTTTGCCATTAAGTTATCTTGGTAACAAAGCAATCAATATCCTCTGTTAGATGAAAACCTGATTTAGATTCAAGCTAATATTTCTCAACCGTTAGATCAAAAACTTAGCTTGTTACACACAATTGAAATGCACGCTTCTAGGTTTGTTAACCGTACCCAAATGTATGCACTTGTTGGTTCAACAATAGTTAACCAAAAGGTTAGCCATATGAGCATTTCAAATCAACCATGTTCTTTTTCACCATAAGTAGTTCACATGAATCAAATGAACTAGTTTGAGAGTTGTTCAATTGCAAAGAAATCTTATGTAACTACACAAGACACAATTGAAGCAAAGATGATTTCATTCACTTGAAATAGGTTCATGAACTTTTATAGACACGGTTTGCAAACTGCATTCCTTAGTCTTTTTAAGTATAAGTTCAGAAATCATCTTCAGATATATAACCTTCTTTAGATCGCAGACTTGGTCCGCGGACTTAAATTACCGTGCAGAGTTTACAAACTCCAGTAGAAATTCTCGGGATGAGAACTTCGGCGGTTCGCGGACTGAGTTCTCGGACTTAGCTTCACGCACTAGTTTGTCAACTCCAGCAGAAATTCTCTGGTTTGAGAATTTCGGCAGTTCGCGGACTTGTCTCACATCATTCTTCTAGTTCTCTTGATCAACAAAGTTCACAAACTTTGGTTCAAGGAATGGGACTTATACATAAACGTGTTTCCACAACAATGCTTATGTCCATCATTGGTTATGTAATCTAAACTCTCATTCCAATCATTGAAACATTCTTCGTCAAAGCAAATTTCAAAGTGATTGAAACATATTATGACTTTCGTCACTAGGTAAAGATAAACTTGGTCGAAGCGAAAAGCTTACCAACACATATTTCGAGATATAGATAGGCGAGGTATACTCGGCTCGAAATAACAAATGTTTATAATCAAAGTTTATATATATAGGATACGACTTTTTGTCTCAAGAAGTAGGAGATAGAATAGATAGACTTTTGAGTGATAGATAAGTCCAAGTCTTCACATACCTTTTTGTCGATAAGTTCCACCGGTTCCTTGAGTAGTTCTTCTTCTTGTATGATGAATCACCATGAAGTCCTTGAGCTCAACTACACTTTCTATCCTAGTCCGATACTTAACTATAGTAGACTAGAAATCAATACTTATAGATTTGATCACTAACATTGACAAATATGCTTGAGATAGCAACGCATGCGAGTTCGACCGAGCAATGCTCTAACAATCTCCCCCTTTGTAAATTTTAGTGACAAAACTATTAGTACATATGGAATACAAAAAAGATAATGAAACTTTAGTAGCTCCTATTCCACATGTCTAATCTTCAACGTTCCTCGAAATCTTCGTCATTTCCAAGTACTCCAATGACCCCAAAGGTTGTCAGTTTAGCATCACCGTTGTTGAAGATCTGTAGCTATAACAATGAGAAAACATAATTCTCGATCATTGTTATGCAGTGTCATAATATTATTACACTGTGTCAAAGTTCAATTGTATCACAAGTTCAACAATAATACTATGGTGATATGTATCACTCCCCCTTAGTCAATACTCCATCTCACATGGAAACCACTCCCCCTTACACAATGATCCGAAAACCATATGTATTTGTAGTGTGAACTACATATTAATTCTCCCCCTTTTTGTTGATAAAATTGGCAAATGTACAAGAACCGGATCATAATGAAATTTCCGTAAGAGACATTTCATGACTAAAAGAAAAAATACATACCAACTAATTTAGATGCAATCATAAAGCTGAAGCTAATCATTCATCAAGGAGTTTAAAGATACAAGATAACCCCTCTAAAATTCCACAGCCGCACACCCCTCAAGATATGACCATTAAGCACAAGTTCAAAAGAACTCTCCTCCATTTGATGTCATTCCCGAGAGAACAATAACGAGCGACCTTAATTTCAAAAGAAAAGAAGGATTTTTATTGGACACCAAAACCATAAGAATGATTTTTATATCCAAAAACTCAATCAAATTAATCACAAGTAAACCCATAATTAATTTAATCGGAATATGCAACCAATTAAACACAAAAAGTGATCAGTTTAATTGATTGTGCTCAACATAAGTAAACTTACGAAGCTACGACTAAGTTTAACCATAAGGAATGATTAGCTTAACCGTTCATATACTCAACACCAGAAAAACTTATGGAGCAATAACTAAATAACCAAACAAGATGATGCACTTAGTTCATAATGCTCGACATATAGTACCTTACGGAGCAACAACAAAGCCAATCAAAAATAATCAACTTGGTTGTTTAGTGCTCAACATAAGACACGTTACGGAGCCTCACAGTATTACATAAAATATGGATCAGTAAAGATCAATACTGTGGAATACACAAGGATTCATTCTATCTTCCATCACTATTCGCATAACGACATTCAATAGACATAATCCTTGCAAACAAAAGATTTTAACCTATCTTCCATCAAAGATTGACAATATAGGCTTAACTATTGTATTTGTCAAAAGTCCATTCGTTCTTTAACCAATACATGAATATCGATCACAAATGACTTTACTTTTGACAAGGTATGGGACAACATAGTTCACGGACGTAAACACCAATATCCCATAACAAGTTGCAATATAACAAATCATAAAGATTAAATACTGCAAAAACATCATCCTCCAAATATTTTAGAATTTTTTAAACCAAAACTTAAAAAAGAACAAGAAGATGAAACATAATAGCTATGTGTAGTCACAATCATTGCTATTCCAAGCACTAGTTATTCTTCCAACTAAACCAAAAAGAAGACATACTAGGCATTGTAGATCTTCTTCAGAGCATCTACAGAAAACTCCTTCTCATTATTGAAAAACCCATTGATTATGGGATCGTTCAATTTCTCCAACTCTTTGGGAATAACTGTTAACTTACTAAGTTCTCTTTTCATTTTACGTATGGTTTTTGTTGTTAGAGACAACATTCGTTCATATTGAATTATTTCTTCCACAGATGAAGCGATTCGAGATTTTAAATCGTTTCTTTTGTTGACGAATTCCTTTACCAGGTTTCTGAAGTTATCATCACTTTGATAAAAAGACATGAACCAGTTTGAGGAAGGAACTTTACCATTAATTGCAGCCTTCACTTTCTTCGCCCTTGTGGAGGAAATTCTTGTACACCGACGTGCGTTAGCTGCTGCAACCGCATCTCTGCTTGTGCTGCCTCTAATTACGGGAGCCATGACACAGTATTCTTTTTGAAAAGAAACAAATTTTATGAACGACTAAGACCCTAGACAACAAGACATTATTTATATAGTTGTTGCTTTTTTAAAACTTTTTAATCAAGAAAATACTACTTGAGCCAAAAAGACGCAAAAGCTCCATTGATGCGAACGTCTATGGAGTTAGATAGAGACGTTGTAAGCCAAAATCTCCCCTTGTTTATCACATCGTGAATTTTCAAGGTTTGAGCAGAAATCCTCCTCCTTTTGAATCTGGAAATACTCGTCTCATAGGACCTATGACGATTATTCATTCGAAACATCTTGTCCTTAAGGAGACAAACATGGGCTAACGAAAGTGGCATGGACTCAGGGCATCCCATAGGAACAAGGATTTTGTAAAACTCAAATTCTACAACCCGTGAAAATCCTTGAGCGACAAGTCTAGCTTGGTTTCTGACAGTTGTGCCTAATTCATCAGACTTATTCTTGAATATCCATTTAGAACCAATAATGATATTGGAAAGACATGGTACAAGATCCCACGCGTCTTGTCTTTGAATTTGATTTAACTCTTCATGCATTGCATTTACCCAAAGGGGATCGTTCAGAGTTTTATCAAAATTTCCTGGTTCTACTTGTGAAGGATAACAACCAAACTTGCACATATTTTGAAGTTGTCCTTTTGTTTCGGTTGTAGAATGTTTTCTTCCTTCATAGTCGATAAGTGACACACACCATTGAGAATTTCCTATCATATAATTACATCTACTGTCAAGAAACCATTGAAAGAGAGATGTAGGACTTAAATCAAAGGTACCCGTACTATCAATATTTTTTTTGTTTAGAACTTCCTGATAGTTTTGTATGTCTTTATAGAGTAACATAAAGTTGTTTAGTTTTCTTACAAGGATCACTTGCAACATTTAGACTCTTTTCAAAAGACATATGAACTTGTTGAATGTGATCACAACACCAACACGGGCCAATACTTTGAAGTTTGTCTGAGTGGTTCCTAGTCATATCAGTTTTCACAACAAATGATCGTTGTTTACCATCTGATTTAAAACTATTCTCTAAAGTGGAACAACTGGCGCTACTTAGATCCATCAATGGACTAATACCAGGAAACAAATCCTTAAGAAGTGCAATTTCTGCAAAAAGACCAGAGTTGATCCGGATTTGTTCATCCAAGCCTTTTTGAATAGTAACCAGTTTATCAGACTTTTTCCTACGATTGGTTTTAAAACCTGGTGAAGCACCAATTGAGACTTTATGGTCCATATAGTCAGATCGCTACAAACACAGACTTTTGAGGTCTTGAACGTGTTTTCCTGCTCTGATACCTATTGAAAAAGCGGGGGTCTAACAACACCACCCAATATTTAGCTCAGCAATCTGTATGGACTAACTCGAATATACTTTTAAGAGAATCAACAAGACTCAATCAATTAAAAGTATATCAACGAGTTTATATCTCTCTCTTTATTTGTTTACTCAAGCAGGAACTGCGAGTTCTAATCAATACAAGGAATAACTCGGATGGTACCAAATACCAATATCCGAGGATCAATCAATGACAATCAACAACCAAAGGTTGGATTACTCTAATTGATGATCTAATGCACAACCTGTATTATTTAAATTATAAATATAAAACAATATAATGCGGAAATTGAAATAACACAGACACCAGAAATTTTGTTAACGAGGAAACCGCAAATGCAGAAATCCCCGGGACCTAGTCCAGATTGAACACACACTGTATTAAGCCGCTACAGACACTAGCCTACTCCAAGCTAACTTCGGACTGGACTGTAGTTGAACCCCAATCAGTCTCCCACTGATCCAAGGTACAGTTGTACTCCCTACGCCTCTGATCCCAGCAGGATACTGCGCACTTGATTCCCATAGCTGATCTCACCAACAACTAAGAGTTCCTACGACCCAAAGTCGAAGACTTGATGATAAACAAATCTGTCTCACACAGACAAGTATATTGAAGGATTAATCAGTCTCCCACAGATAAACCCTAAAAGGTTTTGTTCTGTCTTTTGATAATAATCAAGGTGAACAGGAACCAATTGATAATCCGGTCTTATATTCTCGAAGAACGACCTAGAGTTATCAATCACCTCACAACAATCTTAATCGTATGGTAGCGAAACAAGATGTTGCGGAATCACAAATAATGAGACGAAGATGTCTGTGATGACTTTTTATATCTTGCATATCAGAGATATAAATCTTAAGCCAATCAATATGATTGTACTCGTATGATAGAAGATGCAAGATCAGATAACACAACTACGATAAAGTAGTATCGGTCTGCCTTCACAATCCCAATGAAGTCTTTAAGTCGTTAACCTGGTTTTAGAAGAAGAAAACCAAAGGTTAAAGGAGAACCGACTCTAGCACACAAACTAGTATCACATGTATGGTGTGAGGATTAGTTTTGCATTGATGCTAGATGTCTCCTTATATAGTCTTTCAAATCATGGTTTGCCATTAAGTTATCTTGGTAACAAAGCAATCAATATCCACCGTTATATGAAAACCTAATTTAGATTCAAGCTAATATTTCTCAACCGTTAGATCGAAAACTTAGCTTGTTACACACAATTGAAATGCACGCTTCTAGGTTTGTTAACCGTACCCAAATGTATGCACTTGTTGGTTCAACAATAATTAACCAAAAGGTTAGCCATATGAGCATTTCATATCAACCATGTTCTTCTTCACCATAACTAGTTCACATGACTCAAGTGAACTAGTTAGAGAGTTGTTCAATTGCAAAGAAATCTTATGTAACTACACAAGACACAATTGAAGCAAAGATGATTTGATTCACTTGAATCGATTCATGAACTTTTATAGCCACGGTTTGCAAACTGCATTCCTTAGTCTTTTTAAGTTTAAGTTCAGAAATCATCTTCAGATATATAATCTTCTTAAGTTTGCAGACTTGGTACGCGGACTTAAGTTACCGGGCAGAGTTTACAAACTCCAGCAGAAATTCTCAGGATGAGAACTTCGTCGGTTCGCGGACTGGGTTCGCGGACTTAGCTTCACACACTAGTTTGTCAACTCCAGCAGAAATTCTCGGGTTTGAGAACTTCGACAGTTTTCGGACTGAGTTCGCGGACTTGGCTCACACCATTCTTCTGGTTCTCTTGATCTACAAAGTTCGCAAACTTTGGTTCAAGGAATGGGACTTATACATAAACGTGTTTCCACAACAATGCTTATGTCCATCATTGGTTATGTAATCTAAACTCTCATTCCAATCACTGAAACATTCTTCGTCAAAGCAATTTTCAAAGTGATTGAAACATATTATGACTTTCGTCACTAGGTAAAGATAAACTTGGTCGAAGCGAAAAGCTTACCAACACATATTTCGAGATATAGATAGGCGAGGTATACTCGGCTCGAAATACCAAATGTTTATAATCAAAGTTTATATATATAGCATACGACTTTTTGTCTCAAGAAGTATGAGATAGAATAGATAGACTTTTGAGTGATAGATAAGTCCAAGTCTTCACATACCTTTTTGTCGATAAGTTCCACCGGTTCCTTGAGTAGTTCTTCTTCTTGTATGATGAATCACCATGAAGTCCTTGAGCTCAACTACACTTTCTATCCTAGTCCGATACTTAGCTATATTAGACTAGAAATCAATACTTATAGTTTTGATCACTAACATTGACAAAAATGCTTGAGATAGCAACGCATGCGAGTTCGACCGAGCAATGCTCTAACAATCTCCCCCTTTGTCAATTTTATTGACAAAACTATCAGTACATATGGAATACAAGAAAGATAATGAAACTTTAGTATCTCCTATTCCACATGTCTAATCTTCAACGTTCCTCGAAATCTTCGTCATTTCCAAGTACTCCAATGACCCAAAGGTTGTCAGTTTAGCATCACCGTTGTTGAAGATCTGTAGCTATAACAATAAGAAAACATAATTCTCGATCATTGTTATGCAGTGTCATAATATTATTACACAGTGTCAAAGTTCAATTGTATCACAAGTTCAACAATAATACTATGGTGATATGTATCACTCCCCCTTAGTCAATACTCCACTCACATGGAAACCACTCCCCCTTACACAATGATCCGAAAACCATATGTATTTGTAGTGTGAACTACATATTAATTCTCCCCATTTTGTCGATAAAATTGGCAAATGTACAAAAACGGGATCATAATGAAATTTCCGTAAGAGACATTTCATGACTAAAATAAAAAGTACATACCAACTAATTTAGATGCAATCATAAAGCCGAAGCTAATCATTCATCAAGGAGTTTAAAGATACAAGATAACCCCTCTAAAATTCCACAGCCGCACATCCCTCAAGATATGACCATTAAGCACAAGTTCAAAAGAACTCTCCCCCATTTGATGTCATTCCCGGGAGAACAACAACGAGCGACCTTAATTTCAAAAGAAAAGAAGGATTTTTATTGGACACCAAAACCATAAGAATGATTTTTATATCCAAAAACTCAATCAAATTAATCACAAGTAAACCCATAATTAATTTAATCGGAATATGCAACCAAATTAAACACAAAAAGTGATCAATTTAATTGATTGTGCTCAACATAAGTAAACTTACGGAGCTACGACTAAGTTTAACCATAAGGAATGATTAGCTTAAGAGTTCATATACTCAACACAAGAAAAACTTATGGAGTAATAACTAAATAAACAAACAAGATGATGCACTTAGTTCATAATGCTCAGTACCTTACGGAGCAACAACAAAGCCAATCAAAAATAATCAACTTGGTTGTTTAGTGCTCAACATAAGACACATTAAGGAGCCCCACAATATTACATAAAATATGGATCAGTAAAGATCAATAATGTGGAATACACAAAGATTCATTCTATCTTCCATCACTATTAGCATAACGAAAATCAATAGACATAATCCTTGCAAACAAAAGATTTTAACCTATCTTCCATCAAAGATTGACAATATAGGCTTAACTATTGTTTTTGTCAAAAGTACATTCATTCTTTAACCAATACATGAATATCGATCACAAATGACTTTACTTTTGACAAGGTATGGGACAACATAGTTCACGGACGTAAACACCAATATCCCATAAAAAGTTGCAATATGACAAATCATAAAGATTAAATACTGCAAAAACATCATCCTCCAAATATTTTAGAATTTTTTAAACCAAAACTTAAAAAAGAACAAGAATATGAAACATAATAGCTATGTGTAGTCACAATCATTGCTATTCCAAGCACTAGTTATTCTTCCAACTAAACCAAAAAGAAGACATACTAGGCATTGTAGATTTTCTTCAGAGCATCTACAGAAAACTCCTTCTCATTATTGAAAAACCCATTGATTATGGGATCGTTCAATTTCTCCAACTCTTTGGGAATAACTGTTAACTTACTAAGTTCTCTTTTCATTTTACGTATGGTGTTTGTTGTTAGAGACAACCTCCGTTCATAGTGAATTATTTCTTCCACAGATGAAGCGATTCGGGATTTTAAATCGTTTCTTTTGTTCACGAATTCTTTTACCAGGTTTCTGAAGTTATCATCACTTTGATAAAAAGACATGAACCAGTTTGAGGAAGGAACTTTACCATTAATTGCAGCCTTCACTTTCTTCGCCCTTGTGGAGGAAATTCTTGTACACCGACGCACGTTAGCTGCTGCAACCGCATCTCTGCTTGTGCTGCCTCTAATTACGGGAGCCATGACACAGTATTCTTTTTGAAAAGAAACAAAGTTTATGAACGACTAAGACCTTAGACAACAAGACATTATTTATATAGTTTTATTAAAAAAAACTTTTTAATCAAGAAAATACTACTTGAGCCAAAAAGACGCAAAAACTCCATTTTCTCAAGTTAAAGATGAGGATGCGAACGTCTATGGAGTTATATAGAGACGTTGTAAGCCAAAATCTCCCCTTGTTTATCACATCGTGAATTTTCAAGGTTTGAGCAGAAATCCACCTCCTTTTGAATCTGGAAATACTCGTCTCATAGGACCTATGATGATTATTCATTCGAAACATCTTGTCCTTAAGGAGACAAGCATGGGCTAACGAAAGTGGCATGGACTCAGGGCATCCCATAGGAACAAGGATTTTGTCAAACTCAAATTCTTCAACCCGTGAAAATCCTTGAGCGACAAGTCTAGCTTTGTTTCTGACAGTTGTGCCTAATTCATCAGACTTATTCTTTGGATACCCATTTAGAACCAATAATGATATTGGAAAGACATGGTACAAGATCCCACGTGTCTTGTCTTTGAATTTGATTTAACTCTTCATGCATTGCATTTACCCAAAGGGGATCGTTCAGAGTTTTATCAAAATTTCCTGGTTCTACTTGTGAAGGATAACAACCAAATTTGCACATATTTTGAAGTTGTCCTTTTGTTTCGGTTGTAGAATGTCTTCTTCCTTCATAGTTGATAGGTGACACACACCATGGAGAATTTCCTATCATATAATTACATATATTGTCAAGAAACATTGAAAGGGAGATGTAGGACTTAAATCAAAGGTACCCGTACTATCAATATTTTTTTGTTTAGAACTTCCTGATAGTTTTGTATGTCTTTATAGAGTAACATAAAGTTGTTTAGTTTTCTTACAAGGATCACTTGCAACATTTAGACTCTTTTCAAAAGACATATGAACTTGTTGAATGTGATCACAACACCAACACGGGCCAACATTTTGAAGTTTGTATGAGTGGTTCCTAGTCATATCAGTTTTCACAACAAATGATCGTTGTTTACCATCTGATTTAAAACTATTCTCTAAAGTGGAACAACTGGCGTTACTCATCAGATCCATCAATGGACTAATACCAGGAAACAAATCCTTAAGAAGTGAAATTTCTTCAACAAGACCAGAGTTGATCCGGATTTGTTCATCCAAGCCTTTTTGAATACTAACCAGTTTATCAGACTTTTTCCTACGATTGGTTTTAAAACCTGGTGAAGCACCAATTGAGACTTTATGGTCCATATAGTCAGATCGCTACAAACACAGAATTTTGAGGTCTTGAACGTGTTTTCCTGCTCTGATACCAATTGAAAAAGCGGGGGTCTAACAACACCACCCAATATTTCGCTTAGCAATCTGTATGAACTAACTCGAATATACTTTTAAGAGAATCAACAAGACTCAATCAATTAAAAGTATATCAACGAGTTTATATCTCTCTCTTGATTTGATTTACTCAAGCAGGAACTGCTAGTTCTAATCAATACAAGGAATAACTCGGATGGTACCAAAGACCAATATCCGAGGATCAATCAATGACAATCAACAACCAAAGGTTGGATTACTCTAATTGATGATCTAACGCACAACCTGTATTATTTCAATTATAAAGATAAAATAATATAATGCAGAAATTGAAATAACACAGACACCAGAAATTTTGTTAACGAGGAAACCGCAAATGCAGAAAAACCCCGGGACCTAGTCCAAATTGAACACACACTGTATTAAGCCGCTACAGACACTAGCCTACTCCAAGCTAACTTCGGACTGGACTGTAGTTGAACCCCAATCAGTCTCCCACTGATCCAGGGTACAGTTGTACTCCCTACGCCTCTGATCCCAGCAGGATACTGCGCACTTGATTCCCATAGCTGATCTCACCAACAACTAAGAGTTGCTACGACCCAAAGTCGAAGACTTGATGATAAATAAATCTGTCTCACACAGACAAGTCTATCGAAGGATTAATCAGTCTCCCATAGATAAACCCTAAAAGGTTTTGTTATGTCTTTTGATAATAATCAAGGTGAACAAGAACCAATTGATAATCCGGTCTTATATTCTCGAAGAACAACCTAGAGTTATCAATCACCTCACAACAATCTTAATCGTATGGTAGCGAAAAAAGATGTTGCGGAATCACAAATAATGAGACGAAGATGTTTGTGATAACTTTTTATATCTTGAATATCGGAGATATGAATCTCAAGCCAATCAATATGATTGTACTCGTACGATAGAAGATGCAAGATCAGATCACACAACTACGATAAAGTAGTATCGGTCTGGCTTCACAATCCCAATGAAGTCTTTAAGTCATGAACCTGGTTTTAGAAGAAGAAAACCAAAGGTTAAAGGAGAACCGACTCTAGCACGCAAACTAGTATCACACGTAAGGTGTGGGGATTAGTTTTGCATTGATGCTAGATGTCTCCTTATATAGTCCTTCAAATCAGGATTTGCCATTAAGTTATCTTGGTGACAAAGCAATCAATATCCACCGTTAGATGAAAACCTGATTTAGATTCAAGCTAATATTTCTCAACCGTTAGATCGAAAACTTAACTTGTTACACACAATTGAAATGCACGCTTCGAGGTTTGTTAACCGTACCCAAATGTATGAACTTTTTGGTTCAACAATAGTTAACCAAAAGGTTAGCCGTATGAGCATTTCATATCAACCATGTTCTTCTTCACCACTAGTTCACATGACTCAAATGAACTAGTTAGAGAGTTGTTCAATTGCAAAGAAATCTTATGTAACTACACAAGACACAATTGAAGCAAAGATGATTTGATTCACTTGAATCGGTTCATGAACTTTTATAGCCACGGTTTGCAAACAACATTTCTTAGTCTTTTTAAGTTTAAGTTCACAAATCATCTTCAGATATATAACCTTCTTAAGTTCGCAGACTTGGTCCGCGGACTTAAGTTACCGGGCAGAGTTTACAAACTCCAGCAGAAATTCTCAGGATGAAAACTTCGCCGGTTCGTGGACTTGGTTCGCGGACTGAGTTCGCGGACTTAGCTTCACGCACTAGTTTGTGAACTCCAGCAGAAATTCTAGGGGTTGAGAACTTCGGCAGTTCGCGGACTTGGCTCACGCCATTCTTCCGGTTCTCTTGATCAACAAAGTTCGCAAACTATGGTTCAAGGAATAGGACTTATACATAAATGTGTTTCCACAATAATGCTTATGTCCATCATTGGTTATGTAATCTAAACTCCCATTCCAATCATTGAAACATTCTTCGACAAAGCAATTTCAAAGTGATTGAAACATATTATGACTTTCGTCACTAGGTAAAGATAAACTTGGTCGAAGCGAAAATATTATCAACACAGATTTCGAGATATATATAGGCGAGATATACTCGGCTCGAAATACCAAAAGTGTATAATCAAAGTCTATATATAGCATACGACTTTTTGTCTCAAGAAGTAGGAAATAGAATAGATAGACTTTTGAGTGATAGATAATTTCAAGTCTTCACATACCTTTTTGTTGAGAAGTTCCACCGGTTCCTTGAGTAGTTCTTCTTCTTGTATGATGAATCGCCATGAAGTCTTTGAACTCAACTGCACTTTCTATCCTAGTCCGAGACTTAGCTATAATAGACCAAAAATCAAGAATTATAGTTTTGATCACTAACATTGACAAACATGCTTGAGATAGCAACGCATGCGAGTTCGATCGAGCAATGCCCTAATAGTGATTCCAGTGGTGCTTCGAAGCAGGTATAACTTCATCCCATTTGGTGAAATACTCAGTTACTGTGATAATGTATTCATGTTACTTTGAAGACGCTGGATTGATCTTTCCAATGATGTACAATCCCCAATTGTAGAAAGACCATGGATTGCTCACAAAATGTAATGGTAGACAAGGAGTGTGAATGAGATTACCGTGGGCCTGACATTGATGACATCTCTGGACGTAGGCAGCTGCGTCGTCTTCCATGGTCGGCTAATAATATTTCTCATGGATTTGGAGAAATAATTTTTTCTTTCCCCGGTGTTCTCCTTCGTGCATCTCCTTTAGAATTTCTGGAATCTCATGACCGGACAAGCATCTCAGCAGGTTCCCACCAAAGCTCTTGCGATACAGAATCCCTTCTAGATAAGCAAACCGCTTGGCCCTCTGGGTGAGTTTGATTACTTCTTTATGCTCTAACGGTAACGTATTATCACGAAAGTATTTGATGTAATGTTCTATCCAGTCCCCGGTGTGGTGGGTGGTCAGAACTTCCAAATGATGAGGTGGTGTCTGACAATTGGGATAGGACCCTTGCAACATTCTCGACCGAACCTCCATGGAGGTGCAATAATACCCGAGCCTTTGAAGCCTTCTGTAAAGTGTGACCACTAGCGTTTTCCCGCATATTTCTTCATGTATGCGCTTGAGTTGTTTGCTCGCTTCCTCGTATCCAAGGCATCGTGATAAGGATCCATCAAAATTGCGATAATATAATGCTCTGTGTAGCTGAAAAAAGTTTTTCAACTCCTTGAGGCTAATTTTCCCTTCTGTTAGAGAACTGCTCAATTCATGAATGATGGGCGCCCGCCAGTCGTTTGCTTGAGCATCTTCAACTTGGATGATCCAGGTGGATGATACAGATCGTCTCTGCATGGTGATGGATTTCTATGACCCCTCAAATTGCAGTTTGGATGCAAGAGTTGCTAGACAGTCAACATGTCTATTATTGGTCCGACCAGTATGGACAATAGTTGCATCAGCAAAATGAGCTAATAGTCGTTGTGCTTCAGCGCTGAATGGAGCAAGTGTTACTTCTTTGAGAGAGTACATTCCATTCATTTGATTGACCAATAAATTTGAGTCTCCTCTTATTTCCAGGTGCATTGCGCCTGCTTGCTTGGCCAAGGATAACCATGGGAGGAAGGCTTCGTATTCTGCCGAGTTGTTGGTGCAGTGGAAATCCAGCTTGAACGAATGTGAGAAGACTTCACCGGAGGGAGATACTAATACGACACCTGCCCCACCCGTATCATTGCTAGGAGTGGCGGATCCATCAAAGTACAACAACCATGTTTCTTCTTGAATGATCGAGATTCCTGTAAACTCACGTCTTCATATAACATTGTGACGTCCTCTCCAGGAAAGGTAGCCAGTAAGTCTGCAACTTCTTTCCCTTTGATTGTTTTAGGTGGGGCACATGCTATATCAAACTCTGACATCTGAAGCAGCCACTTTGTCGGTCTCCCAATCAGAGCAGGTTTTGACAATAAGAATTTTATGGGATCGACTTTGGCAACGAAAGCGACCTTGTTGGATAATAGATATTGTCTGAATATATGGATTGCGTGAACTAATGCTAGGCATGCTTTTTTGGATTTTGGGTATCGAAGCTGAGCATCTCTCATTGTACGACTATAGTATCTGCTGTATTTTCTGGAATGCTTCTTGTTGGACGGTCGCCCATGTAAAACTCGCTCATTTCTTCAGTAGAGGACTGAACGAAGCAATAAGTTGAGCCAACCCAGGAATGAAGCGCCGAATATAGTTTACCTTGCCCATAAAACTCTGGAGGTCCTTCACAGTGTGCGGAAAAGGCATGGTAGTAATAGCTTTTTCCTTTTATGGATTGACCTTGATTCCTTCTGCAGTGACCAGGAACCCTAGAAACTTTCTGGAAGAAACACAGAAGGCACACTTCAGGGGATTCATCTTTAACTTATATTCTCTGCATCTTTCGAAAACTTGTCTCAGAACATCTAAGTGAGATGCCCGAGTTTTCGATTTCACCACCACGTCATCAACATAATCTTCCACTTGCTTGTGCATCATATCGTGGAATATCGCAGTTATGGCTCGTTGATAAGTGGCTCCTGCATTCTTCAATCCGAAAGGCATCACCGTTTAGTGGAAGTTTCCAGTGGGAGTCCGGAACGCAGTTTTGTTAGCATCATGCTCGTACCTTTTGATTTGTTTGTATCCGCTGTAACCATCCATGAACGAGAACATGTCGTGACCACTGGTTGCATCAACGAGCATATCAATGTTGGGCAAGGGAAAGTCATCCTTTGGGCAGCATTTGTTCAGGTTCCTGAAGTCCACACAGCAACGGATTTGACCATTTTTCTTCTTGACCGGGACAATGTTTGCCAGCCACGTTGGAAGTTGAATGGGTCTGACGAATCCTGCTGTCAGTAGTTTCTGGATCTCAACTTTGATTTGTTCCTCGACATCGTGTCTGAACTGCCTCGGCGGTTGCTTGACAGGTTTGGAGCCGGGGGTGATGTGCAGATGATGAGTGACTAATTTGTCATCTAGCCCGGGCATCTTTTTGTACGTCCAAGCAAAGATATCTTGATATTCTTTCAATAGACTTATCAATCCTTCTCGTTCCTCGGACGATAGAGCAGAATTGATCAAGATTGGTCTCGGGTTCTCTTCTGTTCCGATATTGATAGTCTCAAGATCATCAGTGGTGGAATTCGTGCCATCTTGTAGCTACCGTGGTGCATCTTGAATTTCTTCGTCAAACGATTGCTCGCTCTAACACGATTCTTCAGGGTGGAGAGGCTTTCATCGACCTCCCCTATTAATTGCTAACATTTGCGTCGGAGATAAATGAATCTTCCTTATGCATCATAGCTTGTTATAAAGTAGGATTTTTATGGTCGTACCTTGGTCCTGGTGACGCTTGAGCGGTGTGGCAGCTGGCTTGATCGGTTCAGCACTTGAAGTTGATGGTATGTCAGCAACTTTCTCAATGGATTTCCAGCCTGGGGGTGGAGTACTATAGATCTTGCTTGGAGGTCCAGGGATGATTTTTGGTGATTCCATGAACTCAGCATCATAAACCAGAGCGTGAGGAGAGACTAAAGCTGCAATGCGGACGATCTTTTTGTTGAGCAAAGCTTTCATACACTGATGGTATATCCAGAGAAAAACCTTGTTGTCATGGAGCCATGGTCGTCTGAGTATCATGTGATAATCAGGGTCTTTCTCGATCACATGAAACTTGACATTAGATTGAATAGGTCTCACTTTTAGATCCACATAGACATACCTGTATGTATGACTCTGTCTTCCTGCGAAACCCGTCATCAGTATATGATGATGAACGATCTTGATATGTGGAATCTTGGCTTCCTTGAGAGTCTTCATAGTGATGAGATTTGTAGAAGCGCCTGTATCGAAAAGAGCTCTCTTGAATTCAGAGTCTTTGATGAAAGCGGTTACATACAAAGCCCGGTTATGTCCTTCTTATGCCATTCGGTCCTCTTCAGTGAAGGTGATTTTGTTGATGAAATGTTCAGATGCCATGGACACTTCCTCAACTACTAGAGACGATGGAATTATTCGCGCATCATATGATATTTGGTTGAGTGCAGTAAACATATTCGAACGTTGGTCTCTGGAGAAGTACAGGAGTTCACATAGATTCTCGATTAAATGTGCGATTTCCTGATCCACCGGCTTCTCAAAAGTAGTGAAACTGTTGGCTTGGGGATGATCATCAGTTGAGGAATATGGACGTTCCACCATTTCTGCTCTTAAAATTCTTGTGACGTGTATCAGGCAGGTGAATAGGTTGTCAATTGCTCCCTTCATCCGGTTAACATTTCTTGACAAAATTTCTTGTCTTCGTGCTAGTTCATCCAAATTTTGGATCTCACCATCGATTGAATCAACAGAGATGAAGGGGTAGTAAAATATGAAAGTTCATTATGATCAGAATTGTTCGAAGGAACGTGAGAAACATTACCATTTGAGAGATTCAGGCTGGGATTTGGAGTAGTTGAATTATTCCTAAGACCAACCATCTTTGCGTAAGCTTGATATTGCAACCGAGAGATTAATCTCCCACCGTGGTCACCAATCTGTTGATAGGGGAAAACGATTTGTTGGTTTTTTAGGGAATGTAGAGACGATCGTATGACGGAGGATCCTCAACTGAGAAAACTGCTTATCCTCAAACAGATGCACTGCACAAGAGTGCTTTAAGTTTCAGAGATCAATCTGTATGACTCCAGCCTAAACCAAAACAATGGTCGTTCCAGAGTCAATTCGGTCACAAAGAGGGAAGAAGGTTGATCTGTAGGAGGGAAGCTGAGAAGTGTGTGAGATCAATGATGATCGAGGATTGTGAATGTTTTGTAGGTTTCTGCATCGAACTGCTGGGTTCGAATAAGTACCGAATGATTGATTGAATTCTTGAGAGTGATTGCTCGATAGAATTCTTCTGTTTTTTTTCTGTCTGTTGATTGTTCTTTTGTTGTTCAATCATGGATTCAAAGACTTATTTATATTGCGGGAATGTAAAAACATTGATCTCTAGTAAGTGTGGCGGTTGTTCGAGTGAATGAGTGGGAAAGTGGGAAATCGTGGTTGTACCAGTTCCTCGTACGTGAGAGGGTTGGTTGATTGTCCACCCACTACTTTGCTAACTCCCTCAACTGCTTGCACGAATTACTCACATTTCTCATAATGGATGAACATATGTGTTGTAGGTCGCAATACCAAAACCATAATTGATATCCTCCATATGACGTGATCGATGTCTCACGAACGTGGAGTCTGCAAGGCATACGTGTATTTGATTAGTCAGTAGTTGAATTGATTAGACGATGGGCCTAAGTTTTGTTCAGTGGAGCATGATAGTCGGGTGCTCTATGATTCATGGATCGAGCGTCTGCTAGGACGTAGTTCTCGAATGAATGATGTTGATAGTCTGAGAAAATATTTCTCGTGTGATGAATTGTTGAATATTATAGTTGGACCAATATTCGAGCATCTGAGAAAGTATTGCTCATTTGATAAATTACTGAATATTGATAGTTGAATCAATATTCGAGCAGATGAGCAAGTATTGCTCATTCGATAAATTACTGGTAGTGTGACCAAATAATAATTAAAATATTGGTAACTGGGCCGAATATTGTATAATTAATCTGGATGTTGATTGCTGGAACAACATAAAATTATTAGTGTTTGAACTTGCTCAGAATTATCATTTGGCAGAGCATTTGTTCGAAACCCTAATTTTTGATCAATTATTCTTCAATTGATGAATCATTGAAAATAGGTTACTGAGTGAAGTATGGACCGACCACATGGGATGATGGACGACCATGTGGCGCCCAGGCGCTCGAGTGAGTATGCACCAGAGTCCTCTGTTGACCGGTTGGTGAAAGAATGATCAAATGCTGGTGCTGATCATTTATTAGAATAACGCTCGTAGCAAAACCTAATTATGGAGAGACGAGGGACCGACCAAGGGGGCATGGAACCGGCCCTTGGTGGTTGTGGGACCGGCTTACGGTTGTTTGAGCGAGTCCCAAGTTGCTTGGAGAGAGTTTAGACCCAATATGAGCGATTCTTAGCAAATTAGGTCAAGATTGTGAAAATGTGTGGGACCGGATCATTGCAAGCCTTAAGGCCGGCCTTGGTCGGTCAAGGCATCATGCCCGTGTCACCATGGTATTTGTGTATCAGTCCTGAGAGTTTTGGTATTTTCTGGTGAGCAAGTGAGCAGTATTTTGGATTTTCAGAAGAGTTTGATCTTGACTGAAACTCTCAATTTTGCTCGAATGAGCAAGCAGAACTTTGCTCATGTGACTGATATTTTGAGAATATTAAAATAATAATATTTTAATTTTTGACGTGAGAAGCCTAGTCGGTCGAGTGTCCATTTGACATTTTGGCTTTTCCATGGTTTGAGCAATATTTGAGAAAATATTGAAAAACTAGGGTTTTCGCTCAAACGATGGAGTTCCATGAGATGATGGAAATAATAATATGAGAAAATAAGGGATTGTGAGGTGTGGGACCGTTCATGGCTAGGGCATTGCCGTCCGGCTAGGTAGACCGGTCTCGTGACACCTTTCCCTATTTTTGTTTGATAAAAGTATGAAAAACTAAGAGTTTCTCTCAAACGAGGGAGTTTGCTCAAATGAGGGAATATCTATGAGATGAGGGAGAAAAATAAATTAAGGTAAAATAATGGAGAGGGGGACCGTCCACGGCAGCATGGTCGGCCAGTGGGCCCGGTCCCACGCCTCTTGTTTATTCTTATTTAATATTATTTTCTCTATAAATCGCTCGTTCTTCCGTACTTTGCTCGTTCGTTCGTGTGTTTGGGTGCTCGTTCATGCACTATTGTCAAGTACACTTGCACCATTTTCTCGAGACTTACTCGGTGATGGCTCCGACGCCCAATTATTGAATATTTATTAATAATTCATGAAATTCAGCTGGGAATTATTCATGAAATAGAGTAATAAAATGAGTTGAATATCTATTACTAATCCATAAAATGCAGCCGAGAGATTCAGGGAACAGAGTAATGAGATAAATTGGTTATCTATTACTAAGCCATGCAATCAGCCGGGGATCAGCCATGGAACAGAGTAATGAGATAAAATAGATTACTTTCTAGGAATTCAGTCGGTGAATCTCACGTTAGAATTAATCTATTGCAGAATTGATATATGAGATAGTTGAAGCATCATACTCTTTCTGAAGGGTGCATAGTCAGGGAACAACGTGCAGCGTCAACGTCGTGAAGGCGTTAAGCCCTCTAACAAACAATTATATCTAGAGAGCCGCCTGAATCTATACACGGTCTCTCTACATATTCAGGGAACAACGAGTATCACGACGTCCTGAAGGCGTTAAGCCCTCTAACAAACAATTATGTCTAGAGAGCCGCCCAATCATTATTTTATGTAGAGGTGGGTCTCTCTACGTAGTCAGGGAACAACGTGCATCGTCGACGTCCTGAAGGCATTAATCGCTCTAACAAACAATTATGTCTAGAGAACCGCCCAATCGTTTGATTATACATAGAGGTATGATGAAACGTGTGTAGCATCGAACGCTCAGCTGGGAGGCCTTTCGAGAAACATATTCATCATGGCTCTGAGAGGAATGTTCGCTCAGTCAGAGATCGTGAAACGGTTCACGGATCGTAAAATATGAATTGTCACATGCGTTCCTGAAGCCGGGTCAGAAACATGCAGTATCACGATTTTACGATTTTAGCCCTTGTTGAAAATCTACCATCAACAATCACAAAGAAGGAAGTTCAAGAATGGGAAGTAGTACGCGTACCTCTGGAATATGTGAACGTACGACCATGTACTTAATGACTTTGTATTTTCTTCTTTGTTAAGAAAATATTTTTATACTCCCTCGGTAGCCAATCTTAGTGGTAAATCCATGTGGAAAAGATTAAATCTTCCTTCTAAGAGCAAATCAACTTATATGTTATTTACAAGTTTATTTCTTAGATAAGATGATCGCAATACTTGATCCTCATGGATATTCTTGTGTATTGCAATATCTTATGAGATATATGTATCCTTTACTTTTTGTGAATTGAACTGATATCTCATATATGCTCAAAAGTTAAATCTATTATGTCTTCATTTATTTAATAATAAAAAATACAATGAACTTTTTGAGAAATTCCGCAGTATTGATATCTCTTTGATCCATTTTTTGTGAAGTTATTGCATGTCATTCCGTAAGATTCTCTTATGTTGAGTTATACCGTTTAAATTAATCTTATGGATTGATTTTCTCGATGTTTACTGGATACAAGTCTATATGATTTGTTTATTGTTGTTATATGTATTACTTTCCGGTTTAATACAATTTCTTTCTTAGCAAAAAAAAAAAAAAAAAAGCAACCACGATTTTACCTGGAGTTCCACCGATTTCACCCATTATAATAAATACCAGATCAACAACAACAATAATAGTAGGATGGAACAGACCACAACCAGACTGGTTAAAGATCAACATCGGTGGGGCCGTGAGGGGATATCCAGGAGCGGCGAGCACATGATTTATTTGCAGGGATTCGAGTTTTCAAGTTGTGATGGCTCTAGCACAACCTCTGGGAATAACTACGACTTTAATAGCTGAAACGTGGGCAACTCTTCTAGCTTCAAGGAAGGCGATGAAAAGACAATGACAAAAGGTTATCTTCGAAACAGATTCGGAAAACTTGATGCGCTTTATAAAAACCGACACAAAAACCCCATGGTACATTGCAGAAAGGATTTCCGAAATAAAATAGAACATGGAATAAATTCTATAGTGTGTCATTCAACACAACTATAAAGAAAGGAATCAAGCGACAGATGGTTTAGCAAATTACATAGCTTATGGAGAAAAACTTATCGACAACAATATGAGACCAGACAGTCCCACTTTTTATCAACGAAATTATTTCAGATGATTCAGTGGGTAAGATTCAGATGACTTGGTGACAGTGGGTACAAGTCTACAAGATATCTGCATGTATTTTCTTTCTAGTTCTATTCTTTGGTTACATGCTTAAAAAAAACACACAAGTAAGCAACCACGTGCCAGGGCCGTACCAAGCTTTCAAGGGGCCGTAGGCGAAAACCGAAAATAGAGGCCCTAAAAAAATTGTTGATTGTTTAAAGTAAAAAGACTGATAGTATAAGTATGTTTAAAAAAACAAGAAACAAAAATAGTTCCTCTACATATAATTGATTTTCCGGGACTCCTCAATTAAAATTCATCAATGATCGTATCATAATCGATGTTATTCCCCTTCATCGCACTAAAGTCAATGGATTCCCAACGACTCTAGCAAAGCATCCCGTATTTCAGGAAGTTGGAATCGTATTGCTTTGACACTCTCTATATGACTTTCCCACCGAGTATCTGACAACGACTTAACGGTAAAAAAATATATACCCATATCAATAATGTCATGTAGATTTAAACATAAACCAAAACAAAATTAAAGAATCCTACGTTGAAATAGATTCTAATCGGTGAACTTACTGGATGTCGAGAAATGAAAAAATAGGTGCTCCGAGAATGATGGAATGTAAATGGATTAACGAGTTAGGTTTTACTTTTGTATACTAAACAATCCGATACTAAGTGAGGCTAAAACATACGATGATTTTTTGGGCCAAAATAGCGAAAACTTGAGATGACAAGTTTCTTTTTTTTTTCCCTCTGCGATAGGCGAATACACAACTATAGTATATAAAAAGATTACTTTTGGGGACCCTGTAATCCGGGGGCCCTAGTCAATTGCCTATGTTTCTTAAGCACTTGATACGGCCCTGCCACGTGCAATCGTGCTATAACATCGTCAGTTGTCTCGTTACAAAACCTAACGGTATATACTTCATTAAACAACTAATCTATACCGTATGTCTCATCTCGCTGTACTTATCCAACTCCCACTTTCCCAATGAAGTAAAACCTCATTCAGATCATTTTTATTTATACGTGGACGGTTAATAATAGCAGTACGTGTTCTAGAAACTCGTATTCCGGATTTCAAAATTAATATCTTCTAAAGTTAATTTCTAGACCTGAGATCCGCTTTCTGCATTTTCCCCTATTTAATCCATTATATAAACCAGAAATCGATTACTTTGTTTGACATTTTATATATAGAGAGCGGGAAACTGAACTGTGATTTTTTTCGAAAATGGCGAATTTGGTAGACAATAAGGAGATTGAAGTCACAGAGAAGGATAATCAAGTTGGAAACATGGAAAATAAAGACGAGGGAGCCTCAGTTGATTTACCTGCACCTGATGGTTGGAAAAAGAAGGTTTAATTTCTAACTTATTTTTGTAGTTTCATATGATTGTTGCCTTTTTATTTGTGTGTATTTGTTTATTGTGATTTCCTAGTTGTTAAATCATCCGAGTTTCTTGTGATTTTAGTTTCTAATTTCTTGCTGAAATGTTCGGAACTTTAATTAGGGTTTCAGGTAGAGGAGTTTGTTTGATAGGGTTTTAGAATTAAAAGGGGTTTTATTTTTGGTTGGATTTAGTTGATTTTTCCCTTAATGCAAGAATGTTTTCTCGAATAATAGCCTTTGTGGAAGCTTAACTAGGGTTAAAAAATTTATTGTACCTGGAATAGCCTTTTTAGGGTTTGGGTTTATGTAGTTTGATGTCTGTTGTTTTTTATTTTTATTGTGTGTGGCGGTGAACTAATTAGCTTTAGTGTGCATCTAATTCATATTATATAGAATGAATAGCTGTTGTTTTTGTTGGATTACTCGTGGTTGATGAGTTCTTTGATTTTGCCCCTGATGCAGGAACTTTACTAGTTTACTTGAAAGCCATTTTGGGTTTTTTTGAATAGCATTACTAGGGTTTTTTAGATATATGTAGTGATTGGTAGTATTTTCCGTAAGGAACTTATTTGCTTTTGGATGCATCTGCTTTAGAGAAATGAAAGAACTGCTGTTATTGTTGAACACATTTTGTTCTTTTTATATAGGAGCTCTACATTTTGAACTTACACTTAGTTTCTTGTAAATCATTACTTGTTAAGCTATTTGAGCTTATAGTCCTCCAATGTCAGTACTGCTGGTATATGTTGATGTTGTCCTTGTGAAGACAACTCTTGTCTCTTAGATCTTGTGACCTGTTTAAGCAGAATGGGTGTCCTTACCTTAATGCATACTACTCAAGAGTTGTACTGTATTATACTATATCATAGTGCATTCTACTGCTATTAAGAAATCAAGAATGCGGAGTTTGCAGCTTCATTTGTGGTTAAAGAAGCCATGGAAACTGGTAATAGATTCTGATCTAGCTCAGTATGGTAGTGTAGCTTGACCGACTTGCTTTATTTTTTTCTTGCTATATTTCTAAGCCGAGTCCTGGAAAACATTGACTTTTAATCCCCTTGGAATGGAAATGAATTGGTCAAGGCTGTATGGCACGCTTGAGTTTACTTTATTATATAGTGAATAATGATCCTATGGTAGGATTCAATCCAACATGAGAGTAGCATATGTTGTTTTTCCAACATGAGAGTAGCATATGTTGTCTTTGATGTGTACTTAATATCGTTACATAATGTCTTCTTCTTTTGGAAGTAAAGTTATGTACTCAGGAAAGAGGATATGGCGTTTGAACGAATAAATGCATGAATGTTCATGGTCTTTTTGTTATGCATGTTTGCTTTAGCATGGAGTTGATGCATGCTGGTGCCATAAGAAGGAAAATGCTAGTTCAGTATGTCCACCGAAGTCCAAAAGTTTCTACTTTCTAATTTTAGCTTACGCAAATGTAATAATATCCACTGAATAGTGTTACTTTTCCAAGCCTACTTGGTAATGCACTCATGACAGCATCAAATGTTTTAGAGAATTTGTCAGTTCATCAACTCTTTGAAGTGTAGTTGCATTACCAGAGAACTATGTAGCTATTCCAATTTCAGTTATCCTTATTGGAACTTTTTTGAGTCCACTAAGTATATATGAGGTACTCTGTGTGTTCTAGATATTGTTGGTCTGACAAGCTTTTCTATTATGTTGATAAAGTTTGTTGAAATAGCATCAGGCTTTTGGTTTGACCTTGTTCCTTCTTCAGTTTGAAGCTAACACAATTTGAAAGCAAATTAACATGTCTTTCTTCTGATTTTGCAAAAGTGTAACATATTCAGCCAGAAATCTCATCTTATATGTCCAGTGGAATTATGATTTCCTTTTCATTTAGCTTTTGATTATCACTTCTTAGTTATTTAGAATTTTTTTCTTCGGGCTAAGTCACTTTGGCTAACATGCTTCACTTATAGTTTGGTATTTGTTAACGATGTTATACATTACTTTAAATTTCGTGGTTGTCCTGTTCCATCATGGTTATAGTAATCTACTTATTTTTGGTCACTCGTAGTTTGTTCCGAAGAAAAGCGGGACACCGAAGAGGAATGAAATAATATTTGTATCTCCAACAGGCGAGGAGATCAAGAACAAGAAACAGTTGGACCAGTATCTTAAGGCTCACCCAGGAGGTCTTTCTGCCTCTGAGTTTGACTGGACCCCTGGTAACCTTTCTGTCTATACATGTAAACTCCCACTCTCACACATACATGTGGATTTTATGTTTATTTTGCTATGATGACTGTAAACAGGAAGTACGCCAAGGCGTTCTGCAAGAATTAGTGAAAAGTCAAAGGCCACAGAGTCTCCAGAAAGTGAGCCAGCGCAAAAGCGTGAGAGGAAATCAAGCTCAAAGAAGGGAGCAAAGGAGGATAAGGATGCTGTTGCTGTAGAGACTCCTAAAGATGAGCAAACTGCAGCGGGAGAAGAAATTAAAGAAAGCACAGATGTTGAGATGAAAGAGGCAGAAGGTGGAGATGACAAAAATGCTGAAAAGATTACTACTACGGAGGCGATGCAGGAGGGATCTGAAGCCAAACGTGAGGAAATCATTCCAGATAGCACTGAAAATCCCGAAGTGCAAGAAACCAAGAATGACTCCAATGGAAATGAAAGTCAGTCAAAAATTACTACCACGGAGGCGATGCAGGAGGGATCGGAAGCCAAAGTCGAGGAAGTCATTCCAGAGAATAACTTCGATAGCCCTGAAAATCCCGAAGTGCAAGAAGCCAATCAAAAGAATGACTCCGATGGAAAGGAAAGTCAGCCAGAGAAAATAACTCCACCAGTAATTGAGAAAGAAAGCTCTGAGGCTCCTGCTCCAATAACTAGGTCAAATGGTGAGGCAGCTGCTGAGACAGAGGCGAAGGTGGGGAAGGAGTCTTCTGAGCAGGTCATGGTGGGGGATGTGGTCCCCTCCAAGAACGATACAAAAGGAGAAACCTCACAAGACAACAACAGCAACAGTAAAGAGAGCCAGCAAGAGTCAAAACCACAAGACACCCAGTCATTGAACTCCGAGGTAGCAGAAGATCAGCCTAAGGCACCTCCTGTTTGCATTTGAATTTTTTGTTTCAAGGGCCTCCCGTTTCTATCGCCTTGTTGTCTATTCAAGTGGTAGAATCTCTTGGGTTTTGTGTTCTTCCTCTTAGGATATCTAACTGATGATGTTAGGTGCTTGTTACAATTGCTGTTGCAGCTGTCAGCAGCTTTTGTTATAATGCAAGCCGGAGTGGCGGGTGTCTGTATTGACCTGATCTTACCTATTTCATCATTTGTTGTGTCATTTAGTTTTTCTGTTCCATACCAACTGATCTTACCTGTAATCTCGTATTCTTAACATTTGCCCTATGTATTTCCACGGAGTATGAACATTTTTCTTTGTCATTTTTCTTTCTGTTTTACTCCTAGAATTGTCACCACAGGTTTTCCCATCTAGGTAGCAGAACACCTTGTTTTATATAAAAGCTCATCTCTTCTGACAGAGAAGTTTATTTGATCGACTCAATATAATGGAGTCCAAGAATCATACAATATGAAGAATATGTAAAATACAACAGAAAAGGAAGGAGAATTTGTATTTCAGCAACAAAAGGGACATACAATCAAGCCATTCTCATTACACTGTGAACATTGAATCCGCAACAGATCGTTTCCATCATCGTTCCCAACTTTCCGACTTCCATTGCATTTATAACACAATATAAACCGAAAGCTGCCACAACAATCACATGGACTATTAGCTTGATCTTTTGGTATCCCTTGAAAAAGCTTCAACAATTTCCCTTGTTCATGCAATCCAAGTACTTCATCGGCACCACCGATATATCTTCCTCTAATAAAAAGCCTCGGAGCTGCTAGTCGACTACCCAAAACACTCCACAATTCTTCCCTGTAATCTAAATGCATTGAAATATCTCTTTCATAGTACATAATTTTGAAATTCCCCAGCAAAAATTTAACCTTACAACAGTCTTCAAACGTCTTCCTTATCCCTCTTAAACTAGTTGTGTAGAGAATCACATTTTCATTTCCTCCAGGTGGGCATTTCTCTTCGAATTCTAAGAACGGGTCTTCTTCTTCCTCGATACGCCGTGATTTCGAAGGAGGTTCGTCTTCTTTTACTCTATCTGTTCTAACTTTTCTCTCTACTTCTTGAGCTCTCATATACTCCATCACTACAAGTTGAAATGCTTCTAGAAGATTTGGATCAAACAATGTTGGCGAATTCAAATCAGGTCTCCGAAACACTGTAACATCAATCTCTTCCAACGAAGAACTAAGACTAGTGGGTGAAGTTCTTGAATTAATCATTTCAACATCAAGTTGTGATACTGACCTAATCTGAAGCTTTGAATCTGATAAGATAATATTCTCTGAATCATCTTTAACAGACATTGTTGGGTCCTTTACCTTTATATTGGGCCCGATGTTTTCTTTGTTTTCACCCAACTCATCTTCCATTTCATCATCTTCAAGATCTTTCATCGATACATCCATACGATCAGAGTCTAGTACATTTGATTTGCATTGATGGTTCGTCTGATTTTTTCTTCTGCTCTCAGTATTTGGAATAAGAGAATTTAACGAAAATCCATTTGCTTGGAGAATTCTATCAGCTTGTTTTAGGGTTGAAAGGGGTTTAATTGATTTCAAATTCTTTAGAAGTTTTCCTTTCACCCCTTTCATTCTTCTACTTCTTCTTCTTCTCACTGTACCGGATCCCAAACCCTAATTGCAAAAAGTACAAGAACAAAAATTCTGAACTGAAACTAAAGAGAGAGAATAATTTGAGAGAGAGAGGAGATCATATGAAAAGGGATGAGATTTGTTTTTCCCCTTTGTGTGGGTCTTGGAAGAAAGTGTGATTTTAGGCTCAACGGCTAGAAAAGATGTAATGGGGTATATTAAAATTTTAAAAATCATTAAAACTTGCGATAAAGATAAACAATAGTGTATAGTTAGGGCTGTTCATGGTCGGTTTTGGTTCGGTTTCTAGCCAAACCAAAACCGAAACCAATACTATTGGTTTCTAAAAATCTAAACCAAACCAATCCATTAATCATTGGTTCGGTTTCCAAATGGTTCCAGTTGGTTTCGGTTTGTCCCAGTGGTTTTTGGTTAACCAATAATTATGTCAAACCAAAAAAAAAATACACAAATTTACAGATAAAAAATCGTAGTTGCCGATAGTATTGGTTTACACAAATATACAGACAAAAAAAGAAAAATCAAGAATAGTTAAAGCTTACTCTAATTCTAGAGATCGAAAGAAGATATATAATATATCTTAATTTAGTTATTGACAAATAAAAAAGAAGGAAGACGGGAAGAAAAAAGTCGAGTAGCAGCAGTTGTAGTTGGGGGTGGAGAAGGGAGGCGGTTGAGAGAAAGAGAAAGAGGGAGAGTATCATAATGAAATATTAGATTTAGGGTTTCTATTTATCCTCTAAATCAATGGGTAGAATCTAATACTTTTAAATCGACAGTAAAAACTAAGTTTAAAAATTAATCGGTTCCCCAATGGTTTTTGGTTCGGTTTTCAGGTCAAACCAAAACCAAACCAGTAATGTCGGTTTTTCAACTTTTTCTACCAAACCAATCCAAATCTAAATGGTTTGGTTCGGTTTCTTTCTTATTGGTCTGGTTCGGTCGGTTTCCAACGGTTAACCGACACCATGTTCAGCCCTATGTATAGTCATCCCCTTCCAAAATTTGATACCCATTTTTTTTTAAAAAAAAAAAACTTAGACAAAAGTCTGTTTGTGCCAAGCCTGCTTACGTTGTTCTTACACAAGATAGCTATATTAAGAGTATCCAAATTTTGAAGTTTATGGATAATTTTAAGACTAACACAAAAGATATTGGGTTGATTCTTGAGTAATTGTCTTCATCATTGTTTCTTGAGTCTTCATAATGACTAAGATTGAATCTCCCCTTGATTGCCTGATAATATAGAATTTCAGACCTTAACAGAATTTCCCTGGATTCAACTTGTACTTCAATGTTCATGTGTTGCTTCTCCTTGGCCCAACTGAAAGCTAGATCTACACCTCCTGTTGCTCCCCATTCTCCAAAATGGCCTGGGTGTCCTCTGCTATCAATGTTGTTTCCTGCAGCATCCAAGATAGTTAGTGCAGAGAAGTATTTGAAAATTTCAGGATCCTGTATAGTACAAATTCTGATGATAAAACCAAACTCCTGTGGAGTATGTTGGTTTAGATCATAAGGAACTGTAATGTTTGCCTCAGTGTTAGACTCTTCACCATTTAGTGACAAATTATTCAGAGCATGAGTTGGTAAGTTGTGGACTCTGTTATAGTCACATAAGTGTTGCTTAATGCATAGAGCTGTGTATTTGACATTAGGCTTGGTGTGATTGAAAACTAGATCACACCTAGCCTTCCATATATACCTACAAGTAGTAGCATAAATATTAATTTTTCCAGATGTAACTCCAGGGATAAACCAGGATTTGAACCAATCCATAAAGTTTGTGGTATTATCAAACTTGCCATGGGATGTTCCAATGATTTCATTCCATACTTCAGTTGCTGCAGGGAAGTTTAAGAAAAGATGTGTCATGGTTTACTCACCACTACTGCATACTTGACAGATATGGTCAATATTGTGCAGACTGCTCGCAGTCTTTGCATTAGTGGGTAGTATTTCATGAGCACATTTCCAGATAAAGATCTTGATAACCGGGGCAATGGTCAGTTTCCAGATAGCCTCCCAATTTCTTGTTAGGATATCATTCATGTACAAGTTGTCTATCTTTGCCTTGTAAATGACTTTGACAGAAAACTTGCCAGTTTCATTTAAATTCCATTGGATTGTGTTTTCTTCCCCTGGATTAGTATTCAGAGCCAGAATGGCTTGAGCAATGTTAAGATTGAAGATGTAATGGACAAGGTGAGTATTCCAGTCCCCATTGGGCTGCATGAGGTGTGTCAACAATTCAATGTGTTGTGGGCAATGAGTGGGTTTTATGAGCTTAGATGTTGAGTTTGGGATCTAGAGGTCTTCCCATATTTTGATTATCTTCCCATTGCCAATTTTCCAATCACAGTGTTGTTGTATGTTCTGTATACCTTTCAAGAATACCTTTCCAAATCCAAGAGTCTCCATCTTTAGCTTTTGTATCCATATTTAGAACATTTCTCCCCAGGAGATACTTGGCATCCATTAGTTGATACCATAGAGACTCTTTATCTTGTTCAAGCCTCCATCCAATTTTTGTAATCATAGAGATGTTGAAGAGTTCCATATTCATGAATCCTAATCCACCCAGTTCCTTTGGTTTGCATATTGCAGTCCAAGCCTTTGGATAGTAGCCTTTGGGGTTTTCCAGATTTTTGCCCCAAAAGAATTCTCTTTGAAGCTTGTTTAAATCTTGACAAGTTTGCTTTGGAATTCTGAAGATGTTCATTTGGTAGATGCTAGCTGTTGAGGTAACAGTTTTAATTAGGATTTCCCTTCCAGCAGGGTTTAGAGGAACATTTTTCCAACTAGATAATCTCAACTTTAACTTATCAACCCCTGGTTTGAAAGACTTGATCTTGCTTCTGTGAGTAAAAAGAGGAGATCCTAGATATTTATCATCCAATTGTAGAACTTGAACTCCCATAATGTTTCTAATGATAGGGATGAGAGTTGGATCTGTGTTCTTGCTGAAGAACACACCAAATTCGTTGAAAATTGATGAGTTGGCCAGATGTATCACCAAAGATGTTAAGAATGTCCATGAGGTTCTGAGCTTCCACCTTGTTAGCTTTGCAGAAGACCATGCAATCATCAGCAAAGAGGAGATGCTTGATAGAAGGAGCACCTCTACAAATCCTTATTCCAGAAATGATGCCCAAGTCCTCAACATGTATACGAATTCTAAAAAGAGCTTCCATACATAAGAGAAAAAGATACGGGGATAAGGGATCACCCTGTCTTAAGCCTCTTGAAGGATTGAAGAAAGAGTCTGGAGAGCCATTTATAAGTACAACAGAGGTGGTGGTAATGATGCATTGCATGATTTTTTGGCACCATTGATCATTAAAACCCATCTTGGTCATAATGGTATTAAGAAATTTCCAATCCCCACCCACCCCAACTTTTTTGCTTGTACAAGAGATTATTCTCTATGGAATGGAGAATTTGCTGAACTAGTATACTACCTTCTTGAAGGGAAAAAATGAATTGATATTTGTGGTATTATTATCAATCAAATGATTAAAATCATTGAATCTCTCAATGTCACAGGTTTCCATAGAAATCTTGGATATCCATGTCTCATCACCAAGTTGTATGGAAGTGCAATAAGGAACAATTTTGGAGATGAGAAAAATACTAAAAATGTTTCTCAGGGAATCATCAATCGTATGAATGGAACTCAAAAAGGATCAAGTGTCTTATACAATCAAACCTATAGTAATTGAGATCTCATGTTCCATATTTTACGTCTCGGGAGACAATGTGACTGTGTTCAAAAACAGTTGGCATTTGCCTATAGTACTTGAATCATGATTTTGATTGCGAACAATAAATTATTCTTAACCGAAATTCATCAAGCATGAATGTTCATTAAGCTTAGTCATATTTCGAGAACTATTTACAAGATGAATCTTGACTCAAAATTCTTGATATGCTTATGATAGTCTAATTAGTTATGCGACATCGTCTCATAAATAGAAAGATGAATATAACTTGAGAAATAGGTGGTTCAGTCTTCACTTACCTTTCGTTTAAGAAGTTCTCCAAAAGATTTGATTGATCTTCACCTTCAAACGGTAGAACGCAATGATGACTGCCGTGATGTCTGTTTCTCAACTACACTTCTATCCTAATTAGGGACGGAGTTGTTAAGGGTCTAGTGGGGACAGTTGTCCCCACTAGATTTTGTGGTACTATCTATATAGAGTTGGTAGTTCAGTGATTTTAGCATACAGCGGAACAAATTCATGGGCTGAAGTTAGAAAATTGGTGAAAAAATTCCTCCACTAATTAACTGGTGACAATTTTTCTTTGTAATAAAGAAGAAAGGGACAGTTGATATGATGTTGTGGCAGATTAATAGAGTGTATGGTAATATAAGAGTTGAAAAAGCGGGGTTACAACAACCACACCCAATATTTCGATTAGCAATATGTATGGACTAACTCCAATATACTTTCAAGAGAATCAACTAGACTCAATCTTAATAAAGTATATCAAAGAGTTATAATATCTCAATCTCTCGATTTAATTCTTTCTCAAGCAAATAGAAATCTGCGAGTCTAATTAAATACAAGAGAGATTACTTGGATGGTATCAAAGACCAATATCCAAGTGTCAATCAATGTAAATCAACAACCAAAGGTTGGATATTCTAATTGATTGAACTTAACGCACAACCTGTGATATTTCAATTATATAACAAAAAATAATGCGGAAAAGAAATAACACAGACACCAGAAGTTTTGTTGACGAGGAAACCGCAAATGCAGAAAAACCCAAGGACCTAGTCCAGATTGAACACCACACTGTATTAAGCCGTTACAGACACTAGCCTACTACAAACTAACTTCGGTCTGGACTGTAGTTGAACCTCAATCAATCTCACACTGATCCAAGGTACAGTTGCGCTCCTTACGTCTCTGAACCCAGCAGGATACTACACACTTGATTCGCTTAGATGATATCACCCACAACTAAGAGTTGCTATGAACCAAAGTCGAAGACTTTAATAAACAAATTTGTATCACACAGAAAAGTCTATGGTAATAGATAAATTTGTCTCCCACAGAAATACCTACGAGTTTTGTTACGTCTTTTGATAAATCAAGGTGAACATGAACCAATTGATAACCCAGACTTATATTCCCTAAGAACTACCTAGTGTTATCAATCACCTCACAATAATCTTAATCGACGCGACGAAAGAAGATATTGTGGAATCAAAAACGATGAGACGAAGATGTTTGTGACTACTTTTATATCTTGCATATCGGAGATATCAATCTCAAGCCAATCGTTACGATAGTACTCAATACGATAGAAACAACAAGATCAGATCACACAACTACAAGAAAGTATTATCGGTCTGGCTTCACAATCCCAATGAAGTCTTCAAGTCGTTAACCTACAGGGTCTCGGTAGAAACCTAAGGTTAAAGGAGAATCGACTCTAACTTATACAACTAGTATCACACAGGAGGTGTGGGGATTAGGTTTCCCAGTTGCTAGAGTTCTCCCTTATATAATATTTCAAATCAGGGTTTGCAATCAATGTTAGCTTAGTAACAAATCTGTTGACGGTGGTTTTTAGTTCAGGGCTAAATTTGTAAAACCCTGCATTTAATGTGCCGTCACTCTGCAAAGAAGCGGAGCCATGTAAAAGTGACGAGTGTTCAACCTTTTCACTGGCGCATTTATTGAGCAACTCAATATATTCACATGAAATTTATCCAGAATGGTGCCTGTAGCAACAATCCCTGATATTCTGTAAATTTTGACACCTTGCCTGTATTATTCAGTTAATATAAGTTTCTTTGAATGCCTTCTGTGCTATGTTCCCCGGCTGAACCCTTAATGTTGATATGGCATGAAAATTTGTGTTCACTCGCAGCAGAGTCGCACGAATTTTCAAGTATCAAGGATAAGGTCTTTGCATAAAGTATTCAATCAGAAAGCATACTGCTCTCTGGCAATGAACTTAAAGAACTCTGTGTCAACACATATAATCACAAGATTCAGATATTACCCTGACTAATTTGCAAAAATTAGGGTTTTGCGCCTTGCGCAGTATATCAGACCTTGCCTGTCAAAATTAAGCCTAGGCAAACTAGGTAATTAATCCACCATGGATTAGTAGGTGCAAAATCTTGCCCAGAATCAGAAAACAAGAAATAAAGGATCCGCAAAATAGGAGCAGCAGCAAAGGGAGGCGTGGCCATGCCTTAGGCCAGCCGGCGCCATTTGCCATTGGCCACACCCCATGTTGCCTAAACCGACCATATTTCCCTCGACCAATCAGGTCGCCTTAAACCCGCCACACGCACATAAGTTGTGGCTAAGCCCATACTTGCCGGCCCTATTTCCTATCGACCAATCAGGTCGCTTTAAACTTGCCACACCCACACCAGAAGTGTGGCCACGCTCGCGTTTGGTCGGACCTCTCTTTTTCGACCAATCAGGTTGCTCTAAACCTGCCGCAGTATTAAAAAAGAGAGGAAAAATTGCGCCAATACCAAATTAGCTTTCCAAAGTTTCGCCAATGCGCTAACTGGCATGCCAAACGTGCCACTTTGCCACAGAAGCATGCCGAACGTGGCAACATACCAACCCATCTTCTGTTCTTGGCCAACGCCATAACAGACTTCAATGTGGTTATCCTAACCAGAAACACGACCTTGGATGGTCGAAACCCTAATTTCCAGTCAGGGCACAAATTATGCCACTTCGGTCCCCACAACACGCCACGAGCCGTGCGGCACCCAGTAAGCCCTAATAAAGACGTCATATCATAGCCACCCGTGGCAATCCTTGCTCCTGTGGCCGTTTTCATATGATGGCCTGTATATGGTTCCTTTGGCGTGGCTATGACACCATTTGCACAAAACGACGATGCGCCACGGCCACATGCCACATGCCGTATGCACTAATTAGGGTTTTGGGACGCCAAACCCTAGTTTAAGCAAAGTTGCTACGCCAACCAAGCAAAGTAATGTTTCCCAGAGCATTGGGATTGATGTGGAAACAGTGCCAATGTTGCTACGCCACATTTGGGTCTAACACCAATGTGCCAAAATCTAGCGGCCATGGTTACGCCAGGCGCTACTTGCACCATCGTACCGCTGGCATGCACTAACTATGTCAGCCACGCCACCGCGCCGCAGCGCACGTGCTAATTAGGGTTTCGATACGCCAAACCCTAATTTAGTTAAAGTCGCCATGCAAACTAGGTCAAGTGATTCTCCTAAGGCCTTAAGTTTAACTTAGCAACATGGCCAATGTTGTCGGAGCCATATTTGGGTCTAACACCAATATGCCAAAACAGCTACTGCGGCTACGCCACTGGCATGCCGTTATGACGTGGCTACGCCAAGTGCCACTATGCCAATGGCGCCACTTTGCTATACAACAAGATGTGGTTATAATCAATGGCCATCTTTTCTCATAAGCTACAATCTCACCCGTCCAAATTCGCCACATAATTGACAGGCCTGTGGCAAGTCTTAGGCGACCAGCCAAGACAATCCTAATAGCATCACATGCTATTCTCATGCGGCAAGTATCCTGACTTTGAATTTCCACACATAGCAACCTGCTACACGTTTTCCACGAAAACACTCGAGACATCAAACATGTCACAAACTGGGGGATACTCGTCAGGGTATTGGTATGGCGGTTTACAGCGTGCGGCGTGCAACACGCCCATTATAAGAAAATGTCATAAAGCAGGGCAGTTAGTAGCGGCAAGAAGTAGTGGGTGTAAACTAACTCGTCTCCTTCGTAATGGGAACGTGGTTTTCTGGCATTTACACACGATTCCACTTCTCCATCGCTCAATCATTCCCACTTTCTACGAGATTAGGGTGCGTTCAATATGACTTGTATAAATAGGTTCTACCTATTTAAACAAAACGGCAACAATTTGGTTAACAACAACACAGTATCCAGAAAACACCAAATAACTAATATATTACATTCCACAAGCCAGTTCCACATTCTGATACAAGTCATAAAATAACCACACCTTCAGAATTAACCATTCTGGTCTCAACACCTTCTTCGCTTCCCTCCCTAAGACCAACCCTTCTCCTTCACTTTGTGACCGAAGCAATCCTGGAACGACCATTTCTTGATTTAGGCCAGGATTGTACATATTGATCTCTCGAATGTAAAGTACTCCCGTGCAGTGCATTTGTTTAAGGTTTAGGCTCATTTCTCATCCACACACCCAAATTGACCAAAACCAGCAGAAACAATTTTTACCCACAAACAAAGGCATTCAATATTCACCGTTAGATGAAAACCTGATTAGATTCAAGCTAATATCTTTCAACCGTTGGATCGAAAACTTAGCTTGTTAAACACAAATGAAATACACGTTTTTATGTTTGTGTAACCGTACCCAAACATGTACATTTGTTGGTTCGACAATAGAAACCAAATGGTTAGCCATATGAACACTTTCATATTAACCATATTCTTCTTTACCATAACTAGTTCAAATGACTCAAATGAACTAGTTAGAGAGTTGTTCAATTGCTTAGATCTTATAGAAGTATACAAGACACAGTCGAAGCAAAAACGATTTGATTCACTCGAATCGATTCATGAACTTTATAGCCACGGTTTGAAAACTTGCATTCCTTAGTTAATATAAGTATAAGTTCACGAATAATCGTTTTTAGATATAACCAATCTAAGTACGCGGACTTAAGTACCCGGAATAAGCTTGTAACAAGTTTACAACTCCATCATATTTTCTCGGAAAGAGAACCTCCGTCAGTACGTGGACTGGGTTCGCGGACTCTTGTTCCGGTTTTCCTGAGCAGCAAAGGACTTATACATGTATTCGTTTCCACACAATGCTTATATCCAACAATGGTTATATAATCTAAACTCTCATTTCAATCATTGAAACATTCTTAGAGGACGTTATATAGTTGTTATTCACAAACCATTTTTCGTCAAAGCCATTTTCAAGTAATTGAAATATAACATGACTTTCGTCACTAGGTAAAGATGAACTTGGCCAAAGCGAAAGCTTACCAACACATATTTTGTGAAATAGATAAGCGAGATAAACTCGGCTCGAAACAGCAAATGTGTATAATCAAAGTCTATATAGCAAAACGACTTTTGTCTCAAGGTAGGATATAAAGTAGATAGACTTTTAAGTGATAGATAAGTTCAAGTCTCTACATACCTTTTAGTCGATGAAGTTCCACCAGTTCCTTGAGTAGCTCTTCGTCTGCAATGATCGCCATGGAGTTCTTGAGCTCAACTACACTTTCTATCCTAGTCTGAGACTTAGCTATAGTAGACTAGAAATCAAGACTTATAGTTTTGATCATTAACATTGACAAACATGCTTGAGATAGCAACGCATGCGAGTTCGACCGAGCAGTGCTCTAACAATCTCCCCCTTTGTCAATTTTAGACAAAACATTCAATACATATGGAATACAAAAATAAATAAACTTTTGTAGCTCCTATTCCACATGCCTAATCTTCAACATTACTCGAAATCTTCGTCACTTCCAAGTACTCCAATGATCCCAAAGGTTGTAAGTTTAGCATCATCGTTGTTGAAAATCCGTAGCTATAACAAACAAGAATTCTCGATCATTGTTATACAGTGTCATAGTATTATTATATAGCATCAAAGTTCAATTGTATACAACTTCGACAACAATACTATGGTGATATGTATCACTCCCCCTTAGTCAATACTCCATCTCACATGGAAACCACACCTCCTTACATAATGATCCGAAAACTATATGTATTTGTAGTGTGAACTACACATTAATTCTCCCCCTTTTTGTCAATAAAATTGGCAAAGGTACGAAAATGAGATCCTAATGAAAATTTCCATAGAGACATTTCATGACCAAAATTAAGCACATATCAACTTATTTAGATGCAATCATATAGCCGAAGCTAAATGCTTTCATCAAGGAGTTTATAAAGATACAAGATAACTCCTATAATATTCCACAACCGCACTCCCCACAAAGATTTGGCAATTAAGCACAAGTTCAATTAAGAACTCTCATATGTCATTCCCGAAAGAACAACAAGAGCGACCTTAATTTCATAAGAAAAGAAGGATTTCTTTGGACACAACAAATCACATACGAATATGAATTTGAATCCAAAAATAGCCAATTAGATTAATCACAAGAGAACCCATAATTAATCTAATCGGAATTGCTCGACATAAGAGAACTTACGGAGCCTCACAGTATATACATAAAATATGGATCAGGGAAGATCAATACTGCGGAATAGACAAGGATTCATTCTATTTTCCATCACTATTTGCACAATGATATACAATAGACATAATCCTCGTAAACAAAAGTTCATCCTATCTTCCATCAATATTTGCATAACGACATAATAGGCTTCAAACTTTTGTGATGTCAAAAGCTCATTCATTCTTTTATCAATACATGCATATCAACATATGAAAGCCTTAACTTTTGACAAAGTATGGGACAATCATAGTTCACGGACCAAACACACATATCCCATAACAAATTGCAATATATAAAACCATAAAGATTAATACTGCAAAAATCATCTTCCAAACAATTTTTTTTAGAATTTAAACAAATAAACCTAAAAACATGAAGATGAAAATGTTGGACATAGCTATGTATAATCACAATAATGGCTATTCCAAACTCTAGTTATTCTTCTAAAAAAACAAGAAAATATAATTCTCAATAGAAGATTTACTAGATGTTAAGACCTTTGAAGAATTCTTTATCGCCCCCGAACTCCTTGTTGTCAACAGCCATTGGAACATAAGGTTCATGAATATAGGAGTTAATATCAATAAACCTTCCTGACTGATGTCGAACCAGGGCCTTCTGAATCATGAGTCTTAAACACAAAAGCCTTTATTTGTTGAATCTCCTTTTGCGTCTCCTTTAACACTTCAAGAGCATCAGAAAACTTCTGTGAGTTTGAAGGAACAACTCTAGGCTTCCTCACGTTCCTTATTTTTCTTTTCAATGTCGGAGCTAACAGAGATTTTTCTTTTTCCTTCATGATTGGTGGCTTGAGAATCATAGTAACATGTTTTCCATCAGAAGACATGATGCTTGGAGTATCCATAAACGTATGGGTTTGTGAGAGGAAATCACAATCTCAACAAGCGGTCTTAAGATAAAAGAAGTTAAAGGGGAGGAAAAAGGAATGTAGGGTTAACCTTTAACAGGTTCGTGCACGCACTAGTCTGAACCCTAAAAAAAGTAGAATTGCCGAGAATGACCCCCCCTTTATTGATAGACAGGGAATTCCAAAAAAACAAAAAACTAAGAAAAGAAGAAAACAAACTTTTCTAAAAGCCTGAGAGGTACATAATCTTGTCTCTTTTGATCAGGCACATGAGACAAGATTTAAAAATCAACACAACCAAGTTGTGTTGCGGTGAACAACAATTTGTCCACCATATTCCTCTTGAGAGGAATCTACAGACCTCTGTCTATCAAAAAGATTTGACCATATTTTCTCCTCTTATGGTATTGTTTTGTCCTTGGAAACTAACTTCTTAGACAAAGATAAAATCTTACATACCTCAGCGGTCTTCAGAGCAAGTTTAAGATTATTTGCTAACTGATTTGCTCTTCGTTGAAGTTTGTTGACATGCCTCAATTTGTGTTTCTACTTGTAACAGTTTGATAGTTCATGACCCTTTAGAGAACAGTATGAGCACGTCAATCTAGATACAATTCAAGCATATGAGATGTTAAAGCATCTAGACCCATAGTGGAACCTGAAACATTATACACAGAGTTTCCAAAGAAGGGGTCAATTTTTTTCTTCCAGATTAGTTGAGTTTTCTTCTGAAAGAATATCAAGATTGATGTGTGTGTTGCTACAATTATCAAAATCAATATTTTTACAGAGAAGTGCAACACTTGATTTTTCGTCTTCATTAGATCATAACTGTCAGACATTTCATTAAGAGTTGCAGCAAGACCTTTGTTCCTAGTGTATTTCTTTCGATTTGGACACTCATTTGCAAAATGACCAAAATCTTTACACTTAAAGCACTGAGGCATATCCTCATCATCAGTTTCATCAATGTCCCTATTTTTAGGAGGAACACGATTATGAGGTTTATCTGACGACTTGGATTTATCTCTGGAAAACCGTTTACTTGTCTTCAAAAGAAGATCCCTAAACAGTCTTGTGATCAATGAGACTGACTTGTCAAGATCTTCATCTGATGAATCAGCCTCAGAAAGATCATCTTCAGATATATACACACTTTTACTTTTATCAAGTACTTTAGTGTTCTTAAGTGCTTTGAAAGAAACATCCTTACTAGCCTTGGATGTATGCTCATGATCAAAGCTCTTTAGCTTCCCAACCAAAGTATTTCTGGAAAGCGTTGCGATATTATTTCCATCAACGATGGCATGCTTCTTAGAACCGTATCTAGATGGCAGCGATCTGAGAATTTTCATCACAATGTCCTTTTCAGGAATAGTCTTACCCAATGCAAAAGATGCATTAACAATTTCAGACACTTTGTGATTAAACTCATCAAACGTTTCTTCATCTGCCATATGAAGGTTTTCCCAGTCAAAACTGAAGTTTTGAAACCTAGCTTCTTTCTCATTGGTATTTCCTTCAAATACGGTTTCTAAGATATCCCAGGCTTCCTTAGACTTTGTGCACATAGTCACATGGTGCTGAAGGTCTGGGGTAATGGCATGTATGATAGCATTTAAGCCGTCAAAATTATGCTTTGCAGCAACAATTTCTTCTGGACTATATCTATCTATATACCTCGGTATAGATACATCGCCTTCTGTATTAACCGGAGGATGATAGCCATTAACAACACGTACCCATGTTTGAAAATCACGAGCTTGAAAAAAAGCACGCATAGCAATTTTCCACCATAGAGTCAGATCCTACTCGACCGAGCAATGCTCTAACAGTTACAGAGACTAGTCCGTGAACCTGTTTATATCGTGAGAGTACTTCGATGATTCCAAATATCAATATCCATGAATCAATCAAGTGGTATCAAAAAATTGCGACTGACTTATCTACTTGAACTGATTTTAACATACAACCTGTGATATTCAAATATAAAGATAAACAAAATAATGCGGAAAAGAAATAATACATACACCAGAAATTTTGTTAACGAGGAATAAACAAACTAGGATAGAGTGGTTGCGAGAGTGGCTCGATTCCGTAGATCACATAATGAGGAATAAACAAACTAGGATAGAGCTCCAATTGTACAATGGGTAGGCAATTAACATCAAGAAACTACCGATTGTGAAAATAGAGAAATCCAAAATTCCACTAGTTTCTAAATTTTTTGAATTTGGGGCTACTACCGCAATGGGTGGATAATGAGCATCACGAAACTACCGATTGTTTAATCGGTAGATAATAAATATTACGAAACTACAGATTGTGAAAATAGAGAAATGCAAAATTCCATTAGTCTTTGAAAATTTTGAATTTGGGGCTACTACCACAATCAGTAGATAATTAAATAAGTTTTGGTCGGGTGCATAATATATATTGTTAGAGGAAATAAATTTTGCTCGGGTTGCGCCTGAGTGCATAATGTATATTTTCATATGAAATAAATTTTGGCCAAGTTGCACCTGGGTGCATAATATATCATGGCCTAGTTTAATTTTTTTTTTTTCAAATTTCATATCAACAATGAATCTTGATTTATGGAGATTTTAGAGCCCTTTCCAAAAATATAAATTTTATTAAAATCCGACATATATTTTGGAAGTTAAGACCTTTCTCGTGATTAATTTTAAATTGGAGAAAGAAGATAAATAGGAGAGAGAAAATGATATGATAAAGATTAAATTTTAAAGTAAAGGTTTATATACGGCTAAATTATTTTGTGTCTTTTTCACTCAAACCCATAGTTTGCTTGTCTATTACTCCCATACTTTATGAGTTTTGGTCATATGACCCATTTTCCGATTTATATTTAGCCGAATTGGCTAAGATAAAGAGATATTCTCTGATTTGTAAGAATGACTACGATGAGTCACGTGAAAAGGAATGGAATTCCTTAGGAATAGTGTGCAAAGTGTGAGAGGAGCTGAGGCCGATCTCTTTCCATCGCCGGTCACACATGCCATGTGAAAACCATATTAATATTTGAGGTGGTTGAGTGGCTCTATCCTACTTGGAATAGTTTCTAAATCTGTTACATGAAAACTGGATGTCTGGGATACCTCATGTTGGTCATGTTGGTAGGGATGTCAATGGATAAAAATCCGTCGGATATTGGCAATACCGATAAGGTTAAGGTTAAGGGTTATCGGATATCCGGTATCCGATAATATCCGTCGGAATTCAAAAATTCCATATCGATAAGGTTAAGGATAAGCTATCGGATATTATTCCGATAATTTCCGTTATCTACTCATGATACAAAAAAATTCCAATAATTTCCGATAATTTCCGTTAGTATTCAATAATTCCTGATAATTTCCGTTAATTTTCGTTAATATTCGATAATTTCCGATATTTATTTAGGAGAGACGTAATCAAATGGCTAAAGAGTAAACCTAAAGGGTATTAGGTATTGAAAATTTCCGAAAATTTTATGATATAGTTATACACTAACGGTATCGGATATTAACCTAACGGAAACTCCTTTAACCGGTACCATTATGTTAATAAACGGATATCTGATACGTTAAGGTTATCAGATATCGGATAAGCGTTATGTCGGATATTAACCTAATGAAATCCGGATATTCGGAAACGACTACCGGATATCGAATATCCATTTACAACCCTACATGTGGGTGTGTGACGTGCAGTTCTTCATTAGTCCCCAGTTTGATATATGACTATGGATTCTCATCGACTCGGGATGCTTGGAAAAATGAGGTAAAACCTTTATAACATAAGAGATTGAGTCTTAAGGCGATAAAACGATATTCTGCGGGTTGGAGACGTCTATGGAGAGTCGTGTAGATTGTCTTCCTAGACAAGATGAAGTTGTTGTTCCGCCTCTACTAGGTGTCTCGACAGGGATTCATGTGGACTTGCTTATCCAAATCACCTATCGAGATCTATCTTTCTTCTGGGAGAACAATTTACGCCTTCTAGGACTAGCTAAATATGGATGTGGCTGAACAATTGATTTGTGGTGACTTTGTTGATGGGATAGTTCTATGGAAATATTCTAGACATTATTTCACGCGGTATAATCGTGTTTTGACCTGAGAACGTCATAAGTGATCGTCATATCTTTTCCTTCAGTCATTACGTCTAACTTTGACACATGAGGAAGCTTGTTGAGCCGTTTTTTAGAGAGAATAAGCTTTAATTGCGGGAAATGCTACGAGCTTCTGGATGAGTAACTTATAGTGGATATGCGGTCTCGGATCCTTCCCCTGTTTACTTCAGTGACAATAGTTGATTGTGATTGCATGTCGAGTAATAAAGTTTTATCTGAATTGTTGGCTTCACGAGTATCACTTCATATTTATTTTCCCTTGATAGGTTCGGGTGTGAAGATATTTTCCTTCTCCATCTTGTGTGAATTGAGGTCCCATCGGAAAATGATACTGGATAATCGTTGGTGTAGCTGAGATGGAGGCTCATCGAGACTTAGTCGTACAATCGCTAGGACTCATTTTCTTTCCGACAGGACGGGTGTTGAGGTAGCATAACAACTAGCAGATTTGCGTCTTCGGATAAAGATGAGTTTCGTTTGAGCCTCGTCTTGGGATCTAGTTTCGCCTCATACTTTGCCGTGTTCTTGTCAAGATCTTCTCGAGCAGCAAGGGAGACAACATGTATCTTTCTTGGCGGTTTATAACCATACGTGGCTCTGCAACGCTTTTGACTAGGTTAAAAATTTCTTGGAGCCTTTCCAAGTTTCTGCTAGGTTTATCCTGTAGACGACGAAAAGACAAATCCGACGGAAAAAGAACTAGGCCAATCGGATACAAAATGAAAGAGTTATAAGTAAAATAGTAAAGTGAAGTAAACTTTCCGAGTCCCCTGTGATCAGGTTGAGGTACCTTGACCTAAACGAAAGTTGGAACAAATATTCGTCATAATCTCCAAGTTTAGAGCGTCATCTGGTCCATAAGAGTGATAAGGTCGGCTGGATGATTGCTCCTTTGCTCTGTCGCGTTCGTAATGAGCTTTATCTTTTCCGGTGAGTTCGATTGCAGGTAAGATCCGGTCAGTGCTATCCTTAGCAGTTTTGGTACTCCTTCTTTAGGAAACGTGTACTCGATCTAAATTTGTTGGATATATCCCTACTGGTAACTTTAAAGGCGTTTTCAGATAAGTATGGACGTCGATCTGAGATTTTGCAAGATTCTGTTGAGTCTCCGGGAGTTCTCTTCGGTCCGTATCCAAGGTTTTCAAGGATTAGCAATAGATTTTTTGAAAATAGGTTACTAGGGAATTTTTTTTATGCAGGAAGAGATCCATGTGATTCGGGTTCACTGAGGTCAAACAATTCGTCTGAGAGAGAAAACTACTGATAGGGATAACTCTCTCGACTAAATATGTGATGGACTTATTGAGACTGAATCAGTAGAACGTTTTTGTAATAGGATTGATGGAATCGTCTTCCTTCCTAATAATGATCGTGATTGATATCTGTAACTTAGTGAACAACCTCCCACCGTGGTCGCCAAAATGTAGTTACCTAAAATCGGTGAGAGGCTAGAGATGAGATTCTAGGGTTTCTGAAAGTGAGTTACGGGAGGTTGAGCACGAACAGTCTTCGCCTAAACCACGCACAGTGGCCGTTCAAAGGCTTCTTCAGTCATAGGGAAGAAGGATTAGGGTTGGTCTTACGGAGGGAAGCAGATGAAGAAGAGAGAGATCAGAGAACAAGTTATTGCTCTGAGAGGTTATGAGAAAGATGACCGTAGCTTGGAAAATATTTGACCTATTTATAGCTGAATTCTCTAATCTCAAGTCGGTGAAGATAAGGATTGCTTTCCCTGCCGTGCGGAACAATTCTCCCGTCTCTTCAGGAATAGAGATAAACTAAGTTGAGTTCATCTCATTATTCCACCGCCTTTATTCTCTTCTGCGGTGAGAAATAAGCCGGTATTTCTCACACGTGCCGCAGACCGCCAGACCAATACCCTAATTGATATCCCCCCATTTGTATAAAGCTGAGTCAGCCTTTGTGATGAAGTATTTTAAGAGAGAAATATTATATTTAGCCGAATTGGCTAAGATAGAGAGATATTCTCTGATTTGTGAGAATGACTAGGATGAGTCACGTGAAAAGGAATGGAATTCCGTAGGAATCGTGTGCAGAGTGTGAGAGGAGCTGAGGCCGATCTCCCTCTTTCCATGGCCGGTCACACACGCCATGTGAAACCATATTAATGTTTGCAGATCCCTTTGTTGAGCATGCGGTGCTCAAGAGATCCTATCCACGTTTTTGGATAGCCATGTATAATTCAGGCTCAATTTACTAGCCGCGAGTGTATTTGAGAGGCTGAGAAATATGCTTGAGCACTAGGTAAGGCGTGTGCCTATCATGTGAATCTATCCGAGATTTTGAATCTCTCAGAGATATTTGCGGACGGCTCAAAAATCTCTCTGTGACTTTTGCAGAGAGATTTGAATCTCTCAGAGATTTTTGCGGACGGCTAAAAAATCTCTCTGTGATTTTTGCAGAGAGATTTTTACGGACGACTCAAAAATCTCTCTATGATTTTTGCAGAGAGATTTTGAATTTCTCAGAGATTTTTGCGGACGGCTCAAAAATCTCTCTGTGGTTTTTGCAGAGATTTTTGAGCCATTTTTGCGGACGGCTCAAAAATCTCTCCGAAGATTTTCTTAACGGATCTGTATCACTCTGCGGTCAGCTGAGGCTCGGCCTGTAAAGAAAGAGAAAAAGGCTTTGTACGCCCAATTAATGTCTCTGCGAGACTTTGGCTCACTTGTCTTTGACCAGCGTATCTTGTAGAGATATGCTAGGAATATTTCGAAAAGGCGCAGAGATAGAATAACCACTGTATCTCGCGGGGATGTCCTAGGAGTTATCCGGAAACCTCAGTAAGTCGAGTCAGAGCCTAGAGTAGACATGACCAGTGTACCTCGCAATGATGTACTAGGAATCAGTCTTTGATCTCAAATAGGGTGAGTCGTGATTACAGGAGATATGCAAATCTCCGCTATGGGTCATAAGTCCATCGGGGACGTATTTACGCATCTACAGAGCCTACATGACCAGCAGCATCTCGTTGAGGACGTATAGTAGGAATCATGCCATCACAATCAGCTTCATCTCGTGAAAACATGCTGGAATTGTGGATGTTCTGGTTCATAAGTCTGTCGGGGAAGTTTTACGCTCTACAGAACCTACGTGACCAGCAGTATCTCGTTGAGGATGCGCGCTAGGAATCACGGCATCACAACCAACAATGTCTCGCGGGGACGTATACTAGAAATCGTAGCTAAGTATGCCTTGAGGACCAAGGGCTTAATCTCTCCCGTGAGATTTGAATTCCGTCTATAGGGTTGAAATGACACTTTTGCCCTTTATCCAAATTTCACCATCTACAGTAGTGATATATGAATCTCAACTACACATTTCTATCATAATCTGAGACTTGACTAAATGTAGACTTGAAATCAAGATATAGTTTTGACAACTAAGTTGGACGACAAACTTGAGATTAACACTTGTGAGTTCGACCGAGCAATGCTCTAACAATATCCCCTTTGTCAATTGCGATGGACTTATCTACTTGAATTGATTTTAGCATACAACCTGTGGTATTTCATTTGTAAAGATAAACAATATAATGCGGAAAAGAAATAACCCAGACACCGAAAATTTTGTTAACGAGAAAATCGCAAATGCAGAAAAACCCCGGGACCTAGTCCAGACTTGAACACCAAACTGTATTAAGCCGCTACAGACACTAGCCTACTATCAAAACTTCGGATTAGAATGTAGTTGCGACCAAATTAAAGTGTCACAACAATTCAGTTACAATCGCGCTCCTTACGCCTCTTGAATCCCAGCAGGATTCCGCACAATTGATTCTCTTAGCTGACGTCGTTTACATCCTAAGAGTTGCTTCAACTTTATTGAAGACTTTAAACCAATATGCCTCCCAAAAATAAGCCTATATGTGATTTCCATTCTGATCAAAGATCAAGGTGAGATAGTAAATCGATTGCAATAGACAAAGTCTAGCAAACTTCAAAATACGGTCTTATGACTCCCGAAGAGCATCCTAGCTAGTTTATTATTCACCTCACAAGTATAAACTTGTAGAATCACAAAGTTTAACATGAAGAAACTTTTTGATTTCTATTTATCTTGTTTGTTGGAGGATGACTCGACAATCAAAACAAGATCAAGATATGCGAACTATATCAAGATAATGATAGTTGGACCTGGCTTCACGAATCCCTAGGTGAAGTCTTTTTTAGTCGCTAAATCCTAGAAGGATTTTAAGGAGAGGACGAATCTAGTTTACAGTTAGGACACACAAGAATAAAGTTAGTGATTCAAAGATCCAAGTTGTTTGAGGTTCTCCTTTTATAGACTTTCAAGATCCAGGTTGCTTTATATTTAAGCTAAGGTAGCTTTGGAATCAAGCAATCAATAATCATTGTTAGATGAAAAACTTGACATTAACATAATACAATATTAAAATAAACTCTGGCTAGGATGAACCATAACCGATCCGTGTATAATGCTTGGTTCATAAAAGTTAGCCGAAACTATCTAATTGAAAAATAAGCTTAACCATTTTCATATAACACTTTAAAATTGATCTTGAGTCACAAATGTGATCAATCATGTCTATATGTGTTCTTAGATAGTTATTAAAATGTTGATTGTCTCATAGAAATAACTCTGATGCATCTGAAAAATATTCGACATGGTAAGTACGTGTATCGGGTACGTGTACTATACCTGTTTGTGAATATTCTTGTCATAGTACATGTCCCAAAAGTCGATGTCGAACTATTGCAGATACGTGTACTGGGTACATGTACTGCGACTCTAGACTTATAACAATTCTCCCAGTATGTGAACTGGTATGCATACTATTCTGTATCCAGATTTACAGTAGTTTTATATCTCTCTAATAATCAATATGAAACATTCCCGAATAACATCAATGACACATATCATTGTTCCAAGCTATTTTGAATGATCAAACCTTGAATCACAATTTAGGTCATAAACAATAAACTGTTCGTAACCAAATTCATCAAGTATGAACAAATGTTCTTAAGCTTAGCATATTTCGAGAACGATATTCTAGATAAACTTGACTCGAAATTTATGTTATGCATGTATTGTCGAATTTAGTCATGCGATAATGTCTCATATATAGAAAGGTGAAAACTTGAGAAATAGGTGGTCCAGTCTTCACATTCCTTTGTTGAGGAAGTTCTCCAGAGCTCCTGTTGATCTTCGCCTTCAAATAGTAGAACGCAGTGATATCCGAATCTTAACTACACATTTCTATCCTAATCCGAGACTTGACCAAATTCTTGACTAGAAATCAAGATATAGTTTTGACAACTAAATTTGACAAAAAGCTTAATATAACAACACTTGTGAGTTCGGCCGAGCAATGCTCTAACAGTTTTTAAACATATATATGAGAGACGAAAGTTTACGAACTGCTTGGGGTATGCATACCATATGTCTAATTCTGCAACTTTTCATGAAGGCCAAAAAAGTACATGAACTACTAAGGATACGCATACTCAATTTTCATACCTTGTCTTTTAAGACAAAGTTCAAAAAAAAAAAAAATGAATGAAAAAGTACACGAACTGCCCAGGGGTATGCATACCACGTCAGCCTTTCGTAATTCTACAGTGTTTGTAAAAGGAAAAATGACAATATTTGAAAAGGAGCCTTTCTGCTTTTGTACACCAATTATTAAAGTGTCCTTGTACTTTTGCTTAATCCCTCATAAACACTTCCAAGGCACCATTACAGTAGAACCCCTATAATTTAATCCGCGATAAATTAATAATCACGATAAATTAAAAAAATTCGTCGGTCCCGAGTCGGGACTAACGTGCTAAATTAATAATTCGCTAAATTTATAAAATAATAATTTTTTTTAGCTTTCGATAGGTCCATTTGAATGTATAAATTAATAACTCTCCAATTTATATAAATTTAGTTTTACATTTATGCTAATTTGATAAAGAATTATTTAATTGTGACTTGTTTTCCTTAAAATTGATGTCACGTTGAATTCATCTTGGATTTTTCTTAACATTAGAAGAGTTTTTAGCGTTGTTGTTTCCTGATGCGATAAAAACCTATTCAATATATTTGCAGCTTTGATAGCTTCTTTACGAGAAGGTGGCTCTATAACTATACTTTCATCTTCGACATCCACATCATCATTTTCGTCTTTTCCCATGACACTCTCAATTAATTCTTCGCCAGTCAACAAATATGAAATAATATCCTTTTGAGGGCAGTTTAAAAGAAATTCCACATCCATTCCACTGTGATAATTCAATTCATCGGTTAAATTTTGCAGTTCTCTAGTTCCTTTATTATTGAACGAATCTTACAATGACGAAAACAATTTGCAATGGAATAAGGTGTATTGCTTCATTTTGATGTTGATTATATTTTTTTTTAGAATTAAACAATATTTTGATAAATTAATTAATATATAATTTAATAATTATTAATCTATGCGATTATTTAATATCGTGATAAATTGATAAATTTTGTCGGTCCTGACGCTATTATTTTATAGGGGTTATATTGTATTCACAAAATCTTATTGTCTTGTGGATTATTGTTCAGTGTTAAGTGGTCTTGAACACCATTTTTGCTTGAACGTTCACGAACTTATTTGTTCCTTGTGAACCATTTATTGTGCACAGTTCTGTAACCAACTGGGCCACATATGTAAATTCCTCTCTGTAATACAAAAACAATTTCTCACATGCCTACACGAATTCCTAACCTGGAATCATCTAACTAGAGAAGTTGTGTAGGTTGAATTATGAAAATCCCTAAGCCTTAATAATCTAACAAGATGATAATTGAAACTCAATGTTGAATTCTCATTCATTCTGGCCCCACCAAAATCTGATGTGGACAACTCTGGAGAGGGTATTCACAAATAGAGCTCTCTACTTCACTCTGGCCCTACGCCAATCAATTAAAAGATTGTGTTAACACCCAACTTACACCCCCACTTCCGTTTTCGTCCACGACCTAATAAATCCCCCCACTTCTATTCCCCTCTCATTCACAACTACTCCAACTATATTCTTCATTCACGAATCTCCGTAAATCAATTTTATTAGGACTAATCAGAAATGTGTATTTCAAGATTTTCGGTAACATGTAGGTAAGCAGATCAAACACCATCTCATCATATAGAGTTTTGAAGGTAATCTACTCATAAAGTTGACATTCGTTTTCAAGTTCTCTATAGAGATGTATCAAGTTGTTTAATTTTATTTTTCTTTCCCATACAGATTTACTAACATTACCGACATGCCATAAGGGAATAATCAACTTTAGCTAAACAAACATGTTAAGGAGATCTGTTTGGGTTGAGATAGGGTTATTGGAGAATTTGTGAGGAGGTTAGTTGAATCTATTTTTTCCCTTGATTGTTTAAAATTTTGGTTTTTTTTTCTCTCACAATCTTCTGATTCGCAGAATTAACCAACAAAACGAAACATTGATTATGGGTTTCAAGAAGGCATCACAGATGACGATTCGGCATTGTTCCCCTTTAATATCCTATTTGTAGTCATGTGGTGAAATCGATTGTTGTGCATCAATTTTTTGATTGGTTTCGAGTTATATTTTGCAGGACTTAGATGACTTCATAAACGAACTTGAAACTAGATAAGGCCAGGAAAGGAAGAGAGTTAAGGAAAGATAAATTGGCTGTAATAAGACATCAGAAAATTTGTACTCCTGGAAAAATCGACGGTTAAGGAAGGATATCTTACTTGAAACATGTTTACGAGAAATCCGTTGGTAAATATTTTACATTGTTTAGGTTGTCAGAAAATTATCATTGTTAGTTTTCCCATGAGTTGGTTATAAGGTGATCTTTAGTTCTTCGTTTGGAGCTAATGTTATTAGTATATATTTTGCATTGGAGTATAAAGAAATTGTGTTTGAATTGTTTATTATTGAATATAAACAAGGGAACTTGAAGCACAATTCGATGAGCATATGAACTCATACCGTACATTGGTTTCTAGGAAGGATGATAATACAAACTGAATTTAACTCTGCATTTAATTATGCCTCCACCCGATTACAATATTCTCATGTAGTGCTTATTAAGGTGATTATGCATGTCTATTGGACTGTGAGACGATGTTAGGTATGTTCATTAAAGTGAAAGTTATAGATACTTTCATTGATCTCTATACGGTGGGGGACTATATTGTGAGTAGCAATGGTTACCATGTACTAATCTTTATTTATTAGTTTTGTGAGTTGGTTTTCTCGCTTTTAACTAAATTTTCCCTTAATTTTTTTACCGTAATATTGACGATGACACATATACTTGGTCTCTAATGTGAAAATTATATGCAAGAAAGTGGGTAGTTAGTGTTAGAGCACTGCTCGGTCGAACTTGCAAGCGTTGCTATCTCAAGCTTGTTTGTCAAGTTTAGTTGCCAAAACTATAAGTCTTGATTTCTAGTCTACTTATAGCTAAGTCTCGGACTAGGATAGAAAGTGTAGTTGAGCTCTAGACTCCACGACATTCATCATACAAATACAAGGAACTACTCAAGGAACTGGTGGAACTTCATCGACTAAATGGTATGTGGAGAATTGAACATATCTATCACTCAAAAGTCTATCTACTATATCTCCTATCTTGAGACAAAAGTCGTATTTGCTATACAGATTTCGATTATACACATTTGTTATTTCGAGCCGAGTTTATATCGCTTATCTATTTCTCGAAATATGTGTTGATAAGCTTTCGCTTTGGCCAAGTTCATCTTTACAAGTGACGAAAGTCATATTGATTGTTTCAATCTTTTGAAAATCGCTTTGATGAAAATGGAGTGTGAATAACCTCTATATAACATCCTCTAAGAATGTTTCAATGATTGAAATAGATAGTTTAGAATGTGTAACCATCTTTGGATATAAGCATATAGCGTGTTCACACATTAGTGTATAAGTCCAAAACCGGGAACCAAATGTGTGCATACTTGTGTGTGTACTAAATGGTTGATGGAGACTGGGTAAGTATGCGTACCCGTATGCATACTGGCGGAAGTTGACGACCGTGAATCTCTGCTGAGTTTGGAATTCAAAACCAACTCAATCCGGTATGCGTACCCGTACGCATACTAGCGGAAAGTTCACGTCCGTGAATTTCTGCTGAGTTTGAAAACCAAAATAAACTCAAATCCGGTTACTTAAGTACGCATAATTAAGCGTGTTACTTTCTAAATTGGTTTGTTCATGAAATAAAATATTTATATAATAAATTATGCAATTTGCAAATCGTGGTTATAATGTTCATGAATCGATTCGAGTGAATGAAAACCAATTTTGCTTTGATTATGTCTTGTATACTTCTATAAGATCTAAGCAATTGAACAACTCTCTAACTAGTTCTTTTGAGTCATTTGAACTAGTTATGGTAAAGGTGAATATGGTTGATATGAAAGTGCTCATATGGCTAACCATTTGGTTAACTACTGTGAACCAACTAGGTGTACACGTTTAGATATGGTTACACAAACCTAAATGAACGTGCAATTCATTTGTGTATAACAATCTAAGATTCGATCTAATGGTTGAAAGATATTAGATTGAATCTGTTAGAGCATAGCTCGGTCAACCTCGCATGCATTGCTATCTCAAGCATGTTTGTCAATGTTAGTGATCAAAACTATAAGTCTTGATTTCTAGCCTACATAGCTAAGTCTCGGACTAGGATAGGAAAATTGTAGTTAAGCTCAAGGACTTCATGGCGATTCATCAAACAACGACGAAGATCTATACAAAGAACCGTGAAACTTCATCAACAAAAAGGTATGTGGAGACTTGAACTTATCTATCACTCAAAAGTCTATCTATTCTATATCCTACTTCTTATGAGACAAAAGTCATATGCTATATAGACTAGATCATATACACTTGGCATTTCGAGCTGAGCATTCATTGCTTATATTTTATCTCGAAATCGTGTGTTGGTAAAGCGTTTCGCTTTGATCAAGTTTATCTTCACCTAGTGACGAAAGTCATGAAAAGTTTCAATCACTTTGAGAATTGCTCTGACGTGAATCGATCTGTGAATAACGGCTACATAGCGTCCTCTGAGAATGTCTCAATGATTGAAATGAGAGTTTAGATTTACATAACCATGTATTCCTTGAACCGAAGTTTTCGAACTTTGTTGATCAAGAGAAATCGGGAGGATTGTGTAATTGGCTTGCCAAGTCCGCGAACTGTTGGAAGTTCTCGACCGAGAATTTCTGCTGGATTTTCCAAAACTCGTTTGTGTGCTTAGTCCGCGAACTCAATCCGCGAAACCAGTCCGCGAACTGGCGGAAGTTCTCTTTCCGAGAATTTCTGCTGAGTTTGGAAAACTCAACCGATTAACTTAAGTCCGCGAACTTGTTTGTGAACTTAAGAGGTTATGATCTAAAGATGTGCTCTGAACAAGAAACATTAAATTATTAAGGAATGCTTTATGCAAACCGCGGCTATAATGTTCATGAGCCGATCCAATCAAATCGAATCATTTTTGTTTCAATTGTGTCTTGTGTAGTTACATAAGATCTCATAGCAATTGAAAAACTCTTTAACTAGTTCATTTGAGTCAATTGAACTGGTTTTGGTGAAGAAGAACAAGGTTAATATGAAATGCTCTTATGGTTGACCTTTTGGGTTACTATATTGAACCAACATGCACGTACACGTTTGGGCATGGTTTTTCACGAACCCAGTAAACGTTTACCCAAGTGTGTGTGAAAATATAATTTTTCGATCTAACGGTTGAGAAATATTAGATTGAATCTAAATCAGGTTTTCATCTAACGGTGAATAAGGATTTCTTTGTAACTAAGGCAAAACCCTGATTTGAAGGCTATATAAAGGAGACATCTAGCATTGAGAAAATATAATCCCCATACATCTGTGTGCTACTAGTGCACTCGCTAGAGTCTATCTCCATTAACCTTTGATTTTCTTCTCTAAAATCGGGTTAACGACTTAAAGACTTCATTGGGATTATGAAGCCAGACCGATACTACTTTATCGTAGTTGTGTGATCTGATCTTGCATATTCTATCGTACGAGTACAATCGATTGATTGGCTTGAGATCGTGAGATTTCTCCGATAGGCAAGATGAAGAAGTCACAAACATCTTCGTCTCACTGTTTGTGATTCCTCGACAATTCGCTTGTGTAGTCAGGAAGGATTTTAGAGAGGTGATTGATTAATCTAGGCTGTTCTTCGGGAATATAAGACTGGATTATTAATTGGTTCTTGTTCACCTTGATTTCATATCTTAGGACGGAACAAAACCTAGGGTTTATCTGTGGGAGACAAATTTATCCTTTGATAGACTTTTTTGTGTGAGACAGATCTGTTTATTACCAAGTCTGTGATTTTGGGTTACATCAACTCTTGGTTGTGGGTGAAATCAGCTAAGGGAATCAAGTGCGCAGTATCCTGCTGGGATCAGAGGCATAGGAGTACAATTGTACCTTGTATCAGTGGGAGATTGATAGGGGTTCAACTATAGTCCAGTCCGAAGTTAGTTTGCAGTAGGCTACTGCCTGTAGCGGCTTAATACAGTGTGTATTCAATCTGGACTAGGTCCCGGGGTTTTTCTGCATTTGCGGTTTCCTCGTTAACAAAATTTCTGGTGTCTGTGTTATTTCTTTTCCGCATTATATTTGTTATATAATTGAAATAATACAGGTTGTGCGTTCGTGATCATCAATTGGAAATCCAACCTTTTGGTTGTTGATTGATATTGATTGATCCTTGTACATTGGTCTTTGGTACCGTCCAAGTTATCTCTCTTTGATAAAGACTCGCAGATTTCTATTTGCTTGAGTAAAGATCAAATCGAGAGATCCTTGAGATACTTTTTATCTATATTGAGTCTGACTATCTAGTTGATTCTCTAGCAAAGTATTTCGGAGTTAGTCCATACAGATTTCTAATCGAAACATTGGGTGGTGTTGTTAGACCCCCGCTTTTTCAGAATCTAATCAGGTTTTCATCTAACGGTGAATATTGAATGTTTCGTTACCAAGGTAGCATTGATTGCAAACCCTGATTTGAAGACTATATAAATGAGAACTCTAGCAACTGGGAAACCTAATCCCCACACCTCTTGTGTGATACTAGTAGTATAAGCTAGAGTCGATTCTCCTTTAACCTTAGGTTTCTATCGAGACCATGTAGGTTAACGACTTGAAGACTTCATTGGGATTGTGAAGCCAGACCCAACTATTTTCTATGTAGTTGCGTGATCTGATCTTGTTGTTTCTATCGCTCGAGATTAATTTCTCCGATAGGAAAGATAGAAAAGAAGCCACACACATCTTCGTCTCATCGTTTGTGATTTCGCAATATCGTGTTTCGCTAGTCGATTAAGATTATTGTGAGGTGACTGATAATTTTTGTCCTTCAGGAATATAAGTCCGGGTTATCGATTGGTTCCTGTTCACCTTGATTTATCAAAAAAAAGAACAAAACTTGTAGGTATTTATGCGGAAGACAGATTTATCTATTCTTGTAGACTTTTCTGTGTGATACATATTTGTTTTTTAAAATCTTCGACTTTGGGTCGTAGCAACTCTTAGTTGTGGGTGAGATCAGCTAAGGGAATCAAGTGCGTAGTATCCTGCTGGGATCAAAGACACAAGGAGCGCAATTGTACCTTGTATCAGTGTGAGAATGATTAGGGTTCAACTCCAGTCCAGACCGAAGTTAGTTTGTAGTAGGCTAGTGTATGTAGCGGCTTAATACAGTATGTGTTCAATCTGGACTAGGTCCCGGGGTTTTTCTGCATTTGCGGTTTCCTCGTTAACAAAACTTCTGGCGTCTGTGTTATTTCTTTTCCGTATTATATTTTGTTATGTAATTGATTGTGCGTTGAATCGATCAATTGGTAAATCCAACCTTCGGTTGTTGATTGAAATTGATTGATACTTGAACATTGGTCTTTGGTACTATTCAAGTTAATTTCTCTTGTGTTCAATTAGACTCGCAGATTTCTATTTGCTTGAGTAAGTATTGAATCGAGAAATTGAGATATAACTCCTTGATATACTTTTTGTTAAGATTGAGTTTGACTGTCTAGTTGATTCTCTTAAAAGTATTTTTGAGTTAGTCCATACAGATTGCTAAGAGAATTATTGGATGAGGTTGTTAGACCCCCACTTTTTCAGTTAGTACACCTGAAGAAGTCTTCATTAGTCTTTTTCTTATATATAATTATTCTCTGGAATTATTATTATTCATAGAAATGTTAAATATATGCAATATAAAAATGACAGATAGTCCGAGTGTAAGACATTATTAGTAGAGATATCTGATGTGGATCGTTATTTAAGTAATTACAGGTGTGTTCCAAGGAACATGAGACAAGGGGCGCGGATGTGGATGCAGTAAAGGAATCCCTAGAGGCGGATAGGTATAATACAAACATCTCTGCCATTACAATTCATTAGAAACAACTGTCAAAGACTCTCCCGAAGAAGAAAAGAAGTCGAAGCCTGAAGGAAAGGTCTGGAGTTGGCTAATAGTTTTTGAAGCCTAGAATCTTTGCTAATGCCGAATTGCGCTTCTAAGACAATCCCTCTTAAAATACCCCTGCGAGCAGGTTAATCTTTTAGGTAACTTAAAATTCATGTTATTCATTTGTTACCTGATGCATAAAGATGATATATGGGGCCGCAATATTTTTATACTCTTCACACCGTGAAATACGTTGGTTGAATGCATATCATTTCCTGTTATGCTTATTTAGTTTTTTTATTTTTGTTTCAGCCGAAAGGACGATTTGAATCACAAACGAGGATAGGCAATGACAACCGTCAATCAGTGGTATAATTCCTGATCCATTACTGTTTGTACTTTGGTATGTATGACAATAGTTAATAGTACTAATATACTTTTGTTCATTACTCTTTTGTGTATGATATTGTAGTAAGCAAACTAGAAGAGGATGTTTTGAATTTATCGCCAGACTATGATGGAAAATAGGTATGGATGGAACTGTACAATCACTGAGATTTCGATATTTATCATGTCCGATGCCAATTATGGACTGTGTGAAATCTGGTGTTTCATATCTAATTTTTAAACGTCAATTTTTGGAATTACTAAAGTAATTGTATGTAATTTGTTTCTTTGGATTTGGAATGTAATATTTAAGAGTTGAAGATTTTGTTAAAACTAAACAATTTGCAAGCTAATATTTGATCATATTTTCAGTGTTTGTGAATTCTAGATTAATATATTTTTTATTTCCTGAATTCGAGTATCAGTTTACCCATAAATATTTCTACAAAACATCGGACGCAGAAATTGGTCGAGTCATGTCAATTCAACATTGATGCGCTAGATAAAAGCTTCAAACAATGGGTTACTAATTTTTAAACAAACTTGAATTAAACTACACAATACCGTTGCGAAGCACGGGTTACTATCTAGTCTATATAAATAAAGGAATCTTATAACTGAAATTCTCAATCCATAACACTCTGGTGTCCTAGTTGCTAAGCTACAATTGTCCTCTAAAACCTATGCTTTTTGGTGCAACTAAATTAGGTTATATGACTTAGAGGAATTCACTTAGGGATTCATGAATGTCGATCAGACTAATTTTTACATGATAGTTCTTGTTTCTGGATCTTGCTCTTACTGGTTATTGTAATTCACAAACTATATATCAACAACAAGATAGATAAAAATCTTAAAGTTCTCTTCTCTCATACTTTGTGGTTCTACAAGATAGATATCTAAACTATAGAGTTTCTGTTTTCTTTCACAGTCAATGTGGATAGACCAAAGGTATGCGTACCTAATTGTGTACCAGAGCTCTTGGACGATCTCAAAAATCAATATTTAAAATCAACTCGATATGTATCAAGATTGTAAAAGATCAAAAGTCCAACAAGCACAAGACTTATGATATGTATTTCAAGATATGAATTCCACAAGAACAAGTCTTATAAGATCACAATCAATTAGTCTCTAAAACTATCTAGGTTGATTACATACAACTTGTGATATTCTTATTATAAATATAAAACATTTGATATGGAAAAGAAAATAACATATGACATCCGAATTTTGTTAATAAGGAAAACCGCAATATGGATAAAATCTCCGAGAACTAGTTCATTTTGAACACCCACTGTATTAAACCATCACAAACACTAGCCTACCTATCATATGGACTGGAATGTAGTTGAGACCGAATTCACCCTCGTTGGAACTTAACTTCAGTCGTGCCCTTTACGTCTCTACACCCACCATGAGTAAACGCACTTGATTCCCTTAGCTGATGTCCTTTACATCTTAAGAGTTGCCTAAGAGAAAACTTTAATACTTATTTACCTCTAGCAAAATACAATCATATACAAGGATCTTTATTGTTTATCTACTTGTTGAATGTATTAGTTTTTGTCCATACATGTTCAAGAAAGAAAAAGTTGGTATTGTACTTGGTACCCTCTTTTTTTCGAAATTGATGAAAATAAATTGTGGCTTTTACTTCCAAGATTCTCCCAAAACCATTCAAGCTTGATTTTGGAGCCCAAAAATCCACCTAGACCTATGTACAGTTCGACGAAATTGTAAACCACCTGTCATATTTTGCAGAATCTATCTGTAAATCTTCTAAGACATCGGGGAAACCAATTTTTGTCACTGATCTAACATTTGGGGAAAATATTGTCCTATTATCCAAAACACAAACACTCTTTCAACATCATTATAATGGTCGAGATTCGAATATGTTGGCTCCACTTTCACTTTCTAATGATAGCGGTATAAAAAGCTTTTCCATCCGGACACTCTTGTTTCGCTAACATGCATATTTTATGCTTTATGAAATAAAAAGGCCATTATTGAATTGAGACTCAATCTTGAACAATCGCAAGAAGGTACCCAAATATCAAGTTGAACTCAGACCATCCACATTGTAGTTTGGTAAATTGAACTCTATCTTGACCGCTAGAGTGTATCAGGGCCATCTTATCATTTATTATTTTCAAACTCCTCACTTATATTCCAAGTCAAGTTTGACAGTGCTTGATGTTGATGATATCTTTTTTTTTTCCTTGAAATACTCGTCGCGAAAAATTTAAGTAGACAAAGAATATTTGAGATGAAATGTTGGGAAAGAAATTAAATAGAGAGAAAAGTGAAGAAATCGTGAAAAACATTTGAAGAGAAAAAAGTTGTGACGTTTTTGGTGAAGAAATCTGTGAATATTTATAGTCAATGAGATTCAACTATTGATGCTTGAAACGCTTGTCAAGCGTCTTTATCGCGCTGCAGTCTCGTCCGCCAGCGATAAAGACTCGATTTTTTGTGCCTATTCCCCATAGTGGTGCTGGTCATATGCCATGCCCCATGGTGAAATTTGTCCACCCACTTGTACCAAGGAGTGAACATATTAGAAACATCTAGTCTGAGCCAGTAATGACGACCCTCGTGGCAGATGAAAAAAGGTCGGTTCGTTTACCTCTTGATTTGATTATTTTTACTTACTACTTTACCAGAAGCTCTATCTGGCTTGCTTATTTTTACTCCACCAAATTTTGCACTTTGGCGGAATCAATGGAGATATATTATATGGGTCATCTCATCATGTTCTACAAGATAACTACAATCCTTTTTCCAGAAGTTGTTTCAGAGGAGGGGAATCAATGTATCAACTTGTTTCATCTTGCTCTCCTTCTTCTTCATGTATTAATCAATGTCACTGTGTTGGTGATACAGGTACTATTTAGTTGACTGTAGCTACTGAAGATCTGAATCTGATTTCGAAATTCATTCCATTTTATTGAATGATTAGTGTTAGATCTTGATAACTCATTCTATGTTTTGTTTTAATTCTTCCTGAACTATGAGTTTGAATTGATATAGCATTTTCAGTCAGATCTTAGGAATGCCAGTGTGGGTGTCGACGTAAGATTTGACCTAATTTCGGATTATAATGTAATGAATTGGAAGAAACTGTAAACTAAATCTTGCTTGGGAGATTTTTTTTTGTGTGTGCGCGACTGACAAGAGTCAATTTTAGCCACCACAAGAAGTAATTGTGTGAATTTATTTGTGTGATTATACTGAATTACTGATTTTTGTAAGATTTGCTTACCGTGTGTGAGTTGTGACGGTCAATATCTTCAGGTCCACTGCCTTTTGTTAGGCGTTTCTCTCTAGAGGATATAAAAAGGGCTACTGGTGGATTTCGCAGAATCATTAGTAATTACTCTCAAGGGTCTGTTTACAAAGCTCAGTTTCGTGATGGCCTCCTTGCTTTGGTAAAAGAAGTGACAGCTCTTCATGAAGGAAAGGATGCTTTTCTTCAGGAAGTGAAGCTCCTGCGCCGGTTACATCATCGTCATTTGGTTTCACTTAGAGGGTTTGCCACTGGTCCGGAGAGGTACAACGTTCGTAAGCTGATATATCATCTTGGATTTTCTTGCTATAAACATTAATATTATTATTCAAACATCAAAGGTCTGAAGTTCTAGTCTCAATTTTTTCCGGTAACACGAGAAGATATATCCTCGTGGTTTATGTCAAAATATCTTTTCTCCATCTTTGTTGTGTATGCCTGTCCAGATTGAAAATGCCATCATTATTAATAATCATCTTTGTTCCTGATTTCGTTGTTACTAGGTTTCTTGTTTTTGAGTACCCGGAGCACGGGAGCCTAAAGGAGCATCTAAATGGTACCTTCGAAGCAAAACTAGTACTATTATTTTGGTACTCTTGGTTTCGTTTTAGTTGATTGACAGAGTAACTCTTGGACAGACCCTCTTAAGACTCCCTTGAGCTGGAGGACTCGTCTGCAGATTGCTATCGGAGTAACAGCAGCATTGGTAGGTGTTTCAGTCACCATTTTACGTCTGATCACATCTGATACGTTTGAAAACTGGGTCAGTCTGCTTGACCATGCAATCAAGGGGAAACCCCCTGAAATATCTAAGATCAAAATTTCTTTTGTTAGACTATATCCATCCATATACCATAAACTGTTAATGTTATGTAGTATGGTCTCTAAGTGATTCTTGTTATCTAATTGCAGGAGTACTTGAACTTTTTTTGCGAGCCACCTATAAATCATGTCTCCATCAGTTCAAGTAATGTTTTATTGGACGAGAATTTCGTTGCAAAGGTAGGGCGTATTAGGATTTGACAGTTTATGTAACCACCAAAAGTTCTATCTATTTCTTGACAGGTTGCATTGTTTTTTTGCTTGCTTGCAGCTCTCTGGTATTGCTTTTCTTGGTTCTCCTGGAAATCATATTGGAATGTCACATTCGCATGCCTCATGCTCTGAAGGTAAACTTGCATTACAACACTTAATTAGAAAGAATCTTTGATGTTATAATCTTCAAGTTGCCATCCACTCTCACAGGACATATGGATCAGGATTGCAAAGACATGATCTTCCAGCTTGGTGTGCTAATTCTTGAGCTAATAACTGGTCAATCTTCGGAGAAGGAAGGTGGTAACTTGGTTCGATGGGTCCAAGAATCTAAATTTATCGGGTCCGTTGATAAAATTGTAGACCCTGATCTTGGAAATAGTTATGATTCGAAAGAGCTAAAAAGTCTTTTAGCTGTTGCTAGGTTTTGTACCAAAACAGGAGATAAGCCAACAGTCTCTATTCAGCTGATACTTAGGTATCTCCAAGGAAAGTAGAATGAGCTTACACTTCCCTGATACTTCCCAACGTTGACTGTATATTGGTGGTGACAGAGTCGAAATCTCAAGAAATTACTGTAAAATGTAGAAAATGACACATTCTTTACGGCTCACATTTAGACTTACAATTGTTTGTTAATCGAGTCTTATTATAATTGTTTGGATTTGTAAGATCTACTGACTCTGCAACATCTTTAATAACTCTTTTAGTCCCTCCATGGTCACCATGAAAAGCTTTATATGAGCATGTTCTCAGATATCTGCCTCGGCTAATTTTCATGCTTTTAGTTCCTTAAAATTTTAATACTAAAGATTTCTTGTGGATTGGGAAATTCTGACAAATTCTTTCCCACCTCCTCCAACTCATACTTTTGGGGAACGGATCCAAAATAGCAGTGCTGAGTATCATGCTTTGATTTCTTCTGTACCGTATTAATTTTGATTTATTTATATATCTACAAGTAATAACTTTTGTACATCATCTTTGTTTTCTTTTTGTTTTGAACTGGAACCTTTTTGAATCAGCCTAAACACAGACAAATTATAATATGAATCAAAAAGCTTTCAACTCTCACCTGTATAAACTATATAAATTGTGGAGCAGACAAGTAACGTGTATATTCATACCATCCTGTTTACAAGGGAAACCATCTGAGACGAAGGAGCCAATTGGGGTGTAGTCATCGGCGAAGATCGACAGATAGGACAGCTCGGATGCTGCAGCAACCAGGGATCAACACACTTGAGATGGAATAGGTGGCCGCAGTCCGGTAACAGGCGCAGTGTGTCGGTGTTATCGTAATCTGCCAAGCAGATCGAGCAGCACGAGCAAGCGTTGTGTTTGTTTTGGGTTGTAACTTCTGCGTAGAGGAGTTCTGGATAGTTGTCGAGGATGGCTTTGTCCAGGCCTACGCCAATACTAACCGACTGGTCACTTAGAATTTGTTGAGGTGGTTGTGTTGGATTTAGGATGCGCGCACAGTAGTGGTAAGTAATGGCAGCGGTAACAATGATGCCAAGGACACCAACTGTGATCCCAACGAAGTAGAAGAATTCACCGGCTCTGGGTTCCCCATCGGAGAGGGCTGCACTGTTCATCTCTAAACGAAATGACTGAAGAGAAGGTGGATAGGTTGATAATACAGTACGAGGTAGAGCAGTAACTCCATAAGTTGGAGAAACAACCCTTGACTTAGGAAAGTGACAGAATAGTGGAGAAGCATAAGAAGAAGAAGACAGAGACAGATTAATATAATAATCTAAGAGACAACTCAAGACAGAGTATGCAATGATCTAGTCTAACACATTGTTTTGCTGTTAAACTGCGAGGGCACTATTTAGAATTTTCAACAAGAACTTCCATATTATGGTTTATGGCCTTAATATGAATATGAATACTAACCAGGTATGGATTGCTGCGCAGAAGAACATAAATTAATATGTACATCGGTGGATCTTTTTTACATAGTGATTTAACTTGTGTAGTTTGACCGCATTGGATTATATATTCATGTAATTGCGATTATATAATGCTTGATCGATGGATTGGTTGACTATTTTAAGCGGTGGATATGGATTCCAAGTAAGCTTAGAGCCGGAAGAAACTAAAATAAGCTTGCACATCTTATATGTAAAATTATAAAATTTGTCTTATATTTCCTCCGTCCCCCTATTAGATGACCTACTTAGTTTAAAATTTTGTTCCACTATTAATTTACCTATCTCAATAAATAAGGGAATATTTCTAAAACTATCCATTTGATTGATTATCGTTAGTATAAGAAATATGTATAATTTGATGTTCATGTTTATATTCGTTAAGTAGGTGTTTTAAAATGATTTTCAATGTTATAAAGTTTACGAAAATCCGTGATACAGTTTGAGAGATAAATCGTTTCTAAATTTTATAAGTTATTATCCATAAGGATATAATTGTAAAAAATACTTAATAATACTCATTTTCCTTCATTGCCTTAAGAATTGTGCAAATTTCAACTAGGTCATCTAATAGTGGGACGGATGGAGTATATTCTTAAATCAAACCCTGATCATATTTTATGCTTCCATCATTCCATGTTTAAACTTCTAATTACTGTTTAGTAATTAATTGTCGATCAAAGTTGAAATTGGTACAAAATATTTATTTATTTTTGGACAGAAAAAAGGCAGATTATAGTAAAAATTAACCATCATTGAAAAGGTGAAGGCTAATGGAAAGCGAACAAATTAGTTGTTACCAATCACAGCATCCCAATTATAAATTAAGGTACTCAAAGAGTAATCTTCAAAAAGTTTGGTGGCTAAAGACCAGCGAAATAAAGTACACTTAATTGATACTATGAACTGACTAATAGGCCTTCTCGAGTGTCTGTACAGCCGACAATTAAGTTCCTTCCAAATGTTCCACCAAATTGCGAAAAAATGAGTCCCCAAATCTTCTTCACCGTACGGCTGTTCTTCTTATTAGACCACTCCTAAATACTTGCATCAATGTCTTCTGTAAAAATCCATCTCACCTCGAAGCTATCCAAGAAATAATGCCACATTTTCCTAGTTACCGAACAATGCAAGAACAAATGGTTGTTTGTTTCTTCTTCAGTTGCATACAACAGGCATTGCCTCGAATTTACTTTTCTTGCACTGAATAAGTAGTCTAGAGTTGGAGCCCCTTTATGACACAAAGTCCACACGAGAAAAAATACTTTGAGTGATGTTTTTGGATTCCAAACTTATTTATAGGGAAACAGAAGAAACCCATTTACATCTAGAGATGTATAGCGGTTAGAAACAGATAAATTGGAACCGAAGTTCCACAGTTTAGCATCATCCACAGTGGAGTCCAGAACTGAAATAGAGAAATTTTCTAATTGCATATGTAAATCTACTACATTCCCGATCTGGTTCTCATTTTAATCTTCTTTTGAAGTTACAATTCCAAGTTCCCTCATTTGAAATCATGTCTCTAATAGTAGCTTTCTTGGCTCTAGAGATTCTATAAATAGTGGGGTATCTCTTTTTAGCCAACATCTCCGAAATGAATACTTGTCCCGTTGTGCAGGATTAATTTAGTATTTTCAATGACATAATATTTAGATTTAAAGATGCCTGCCTGAAGACTATATCATAAAGCCTGCTTCAATACTTTTTTCATCGTTTACTAAACCTGAAGATTGTCTGATATGCATACCGACTCTGAATGCATTTATATACTACCCTAAAATAGTCTGGCTAGTTTGAGGCCTATCCCACTTATTTGGGTTCCCATACTAGACAAAAAAAAGTTATTAAGATACCCCTACCAAATATTAATATTATTAATTATCCCATCAAATCTTAATCAGAAAACTAAAAATTAAAATCATAAAATTAAAAATTAAAATTAAAATCAAAATCAACTGATTTTTTTTTTCTTATCCCTTAAGACGAACCATTATTGAGTGCTATAGAAGTAGATGAAATGGTAAGAATCAAGTACTTTTTTAGCAACTCAATCCCCTAAATAAGGTTTTAGCAACATGCAATCACTCAAAATTCAATTTTTTTGAAATCAAAATTTTCTGGGTTTTCCAGAATCGGCTGATGTTAATGTACTTGTGAACCGATTGTGTTTGGAAACGGTTGATGTTTTTGGTTACAAACAACGATTGTGCTGTATGTGTTTTCTGGTTCGAGAAATTTGAACCAGAGTCGGTCTACGTTAATGTCCACATAGCTCTATTCTGGTATGGAAAAGATAACCTTTTGTTTATGTATATTTTTTTTTGTTATAATCGGATTGCATTATGTCCACATAACCCGATTGTACAACCTTTGATTTCTTAACTGCTATGTCCACAATCGGATTATTTAAAGGTCCCCATAAACCGAATGTTATTGATGTTCCCCAAAATCGGTAGATATGGTACACCTACATAAACCGATTCCTTAACCATATTTGAATTTCTGCACAAATCTTGAAATTTTTATATTTATATTATAGAGCATAAAATTATGAATCGAACGCAAAAAGAATGAGGTCATTCCGACATCGGACGAAGAAGTTGTGAGCAAAACGGTCGAAGAAATACCCAAATTTACAATAGGTTTAACATAAATCGATTCTGGGGGGGAATCCCAGAAAAACTTTTAAATTTTACAATCCGTTATGTTCTAAACCTTATAAACCGACTCTTAGAATCGGCCTAAGAGGGCATGAACATAAGCCAATTATGGTTTGATTTTTTACAAAAAAATATAAAAAAAAATCATGTTTTGATGATGAATCAAGATTAGTTGATTTCTAGTTTAATTTGACTAAACATCAATTAATTACTCAATTAACACTAATTAATCAAAAATAAATTAACCATTATGTAAAATAGTCGGATAAAAAGTGTCATCTTTTAACTTTTAACGATCATTTTTGTACTTAAATAGTAGGCCCCAAATAATGACAATAGCCCCCAAATTAGCGAGGTAAAATAGCAGTGCTGACCGCTGAGTATCATACTTTGATTTCTTCTATACCATATTAAATTTGATTTATTCATATATCTACAAGTAATAACTTTTGTACAACATCTTTGTTTTGTTTTCTTTTTGTTTTGAACCAGAACCTTTTAAAATCAGCCTAAACACAGACAAATTATAATATGAATCAATAATCTTTTAACTCTAACCTGTATAAACTATATAAATTGTGGAGCAGACAAGTAACGTGTATATTCGTACCATCCTGTTTACAAGGGAAACCATCTGAGACGAAGGAGCCAATTGAGGTGTAGTCATCGGCGAAGATCGACAGATCGGACAGCTCGGATGCTGCAGCAACCAAGGATCAACACACTTGAGATGGAATAGGTGGCCACAGTTCGGTAACAGGCGCAGCGTGTCGTTGTTAGCGTAGTCTGCCAAGCAGATCGAGCAGCACGAGCTAGCGTTGTGTTTGTTGTTTTGGGTTGTAACTTCTGCGTAGAGGAGTTCTGGATATTTGTCGAGGATGGCTTTATCCAAGCCTACGCCAATACTAACCGACTGGTCACTTAGAATTTGTCGAGGTGGTTGTGTTGGATTTCGGTTGCGCGCAAAGTAATGGTAAGCAATGACAATGCTAACGATGATGCCGAGGACACCAACTGTGATCCCGATGAAGTAGAAGAATCCACCGGCACCGGGTTGCTCATCAGAGAGGGTTGCACTGTTCATCTCTAAACGGAAACGACTGGAAAGAAGGTGGATATGATGGTTATTAAATATAAAAAAATAGATGAATAAAAAACATAAAACACAGTACGAGGTTGAGCAGTAACTCCATAAGTTGGAGAGACAACCCTTGACTTGGGAAACTGGCAGGATAGTGGAGAAGCATAAGAAGAAGACGGAGAGAGAGATTAATATTACGAGAATTTTTTGGACGCTACCTAACTCAAGGCAGAGTAGTCTAACACATTGTTTGGCTATTAAAGCTCCTCATTTTTTTCCTGCCGGATGATTACTCAGTTTGGGGATGAGAGACTGTCGAGGGCATTATTTAAAATTTTCTATAAGAATTTCTATTATGGTGTATGGCCTGAATATATTTCTAACCTTGTATGGATTATATGGTGTGAGGAGGGATTTATGGACACTCATATAGATACATGATATCATGCATGATTTGCACAATTTTTTTTTCCGTAAAACTCAAACACGATGAAATATGAAACCAATATCTTGATGAAAGATTCTTTTTATAACACTCTATATTCTTTCAAAAAAAAAGGAAATCCCATCAAAAATGAGCATATTCCTATTTATTGATTTTAATTTCAAGCGTTAAAAATGAACAGTTGATTTTCAAAGAGGTAAGTGGTGGTGTTACAGGTCTCAGTTTCGCTCATTTTTTATAGGAATGTGGAGTGTTATAAAAGGAACATATCATTAAAATATTAGTTTTAAATTCATTATCGTTAGAGTTTTACTGATAAAATGGCACAAATCATATTTGATAATGCCCATATAAGAGTGTCCATGCATCCTCCCTTTAATTTGTGTCGTTTGACTGCATCGGAATTATTCGTGTAACATAATAAGGAGTAAAACACCAAGGTGACCAAATTTGATAGACATAAATTAAACCAATATTATTGTTTACAAATAAAAACCATTTGAAATAACAATGACACAAATACCCATTTTCATTTCCTTTGCCATTTATAATGACACAATGACACAAATTAGTTCTAGGGGTAATTTGCACTACCTCCCCTGATGAAGATCATAATTTGAGTTACCTTCCCTACGGAGATTAAATTAGCATAACCTCCTCTCGCCAGGAATTCCGTCCAAAAATTCGGTTATGTTCCACGTAAGGCGTGTACGTGGCAGATCCATTATGAGTTAAATAAAATGACAACATTACCCTCATCTTCTACATGAGATATGTTCTTAATTTCACTTGTAGCAGCAACGAATGATGTTAGAGTTCGATCCAGTTTCAGTAACACCAAGATAATCATACATCTAAGAAGTTCAATCATTCGGCTACTGCAACAACACCATTCAATCTTCCAATTGACAGCAGCAGCTTCACAATTTCACACTGCTATTCTGAGATTCACCAGATTCACAACCACCTCCATCATCAGATCTTAAGCAACACCATTAGTTCCCATCACCAACTGCAGCTCGAAAATAATCTATCTTCTCTGTAAATTACAACAACAATCCAATTTCTACTTTCTGAAATTCAATCCAACACTTATTTGATTTTAAGTATCTCAGCTGAACCCATGTTTGCAATCGGCAGCGGCAATTCCTCTTCCCTGTCTCAAAACTCAAAACCCTTGTCAACACAACAACTCGAACCCTCAATTCGATTTCAGTTTTTCGATTCACAGCAAAACCCTATCATCTTCTCCTCCAATACAACCCCTAAATTCAGATTCCGGAGTAAACCAAACCCCTAAATTTGACATACCCCTTTTGAATACTTATATTGAAGTTCGATTATAAATCTGCTACTGATGAGAAAGATACAATGGATTAGAAGGTTGTGATGTAGGTTTCAGTAAGAGTGTATAATAACATAATTGAAAAACGAGTGTTGTTGTTGTTGATAATCAAGGGTAATTGATAGATTCAAAGATGAAATTGAGATATATAGAGACGCTGCAGAGAGTGAATCAAGACATGGGCTCAATTTGAATAAAGTTTTTTGTGTTGTGATGGTGGTGATTGAACATGTAAATGAAATTAGGGTTTGATCTGTAACAGCAATTGAAGATATCGTTGTTGTTTATTTTCATGGGTATGAGGTGTATTTGAGTTCAACGGAGAACATTCGATCTGTGCAGGAGATTGAATCCGAGAACGGTTCGCGTATGATTGAATCTGTATAGGCTGAGTTGATTTATTATGTGTAGGAGATTGAATCTCGTATATGATTGAATTGTGTAGGCTGAGTTGGTTGAATCTGAGTAGGAGATTCAATCTGTGTAGGCTTACTTGATATTCTCTACTTTACAAGATGTTGTTGTTCGATTTAAGCCAAGATACATCACTGAGTGGTGGACTGAATAAACCTTAGATGTTTGTTAGGATTCTTACAGGAAAGAAGAAAAATGACGAAGACGAGGGTAATTTGGAAAGATAAGTGCCACGTGTTTAGTTTTGTCCAGCTGTATACATCTGATGACTCAGCTAACTTCTTTTGGACGTAATTCTTGACGGGAGGAGGTTATGCTACTTTAATCTTTGTAGGGGAGGTAACTCAAATTATGATCTTCACTATGGGAGATAACACAAATTATTATTTTTACTAATTTTCTAAATGGCGTACCTATCTTTTCTATTATTTTCTTCTTTCTAGTTGGCTTCCTGCATTTTTTTTTTCCTTTCTACAATCGCATTCTCCCCTACCACTACTACAACAACACCTCTTTCTGATGCCATGCCACCACCAAGCCTTATCATATCCAGATTTACTACCATCAACACTTTCGCCTACAGTTTCCCTATCAATATCTCTTTTTCTTTTTTCTATACCACCATAACTAAATCCGCTGTCATGTATAAATCCGCCACCAGCAACACCCCTGCCTCTTTTTTCTATCATATTACAACCACCAAACACTTCCAGATCCACGTCCAATAGCGCCTACACCTTTTCCTTATAGCTTATAAAAATCAACAACACTTCCATACTATGTTGTAAAAGGCGAGCGCCCGGAGCGCTTAGGTGTCAAAGGCGCACTAAGCGTAGGACCAGTGCCCAAGAAATCCAATTCTGCCCTATTTTCCACCCCGGCACCTAAGGCGAACGAGTTCACCGATTTGAGCGCCTCGCGGAAGTGTTAGGTGATATTCTAAGCGCCAAAGGCGCTATGGGTAGATCAAAAGGGTTTCATTCTTTTACTTTTCCTCGTTATTTCCTCCGTTCTTCCAACAAAAGGAACCCTAAATCAACAATCAACAAAAGGGTTCCTTCAGGTACTAATACGAGCTCTTATTTGATAAACAATGACTGGAGAATACAGAAAAATGGTAATGGTAATGTTATTACTTGGATAGTTTGGCTACACCCTGTACATTTGTCTATATATAGTCGTTCACAAAGATAATAAAGGAAATGAAACTACACAAGGAAATGACTTTATCTCTGATTATCTACAAGAAAATGTCGAAATCTGAATCATAAATAGATTACAAAAATAATGTCGACATCTAAATCTTAAATAGACCAAGAGTTTCCTAAGCACTAAAATACTTTCTTGATATATCTCCATACCAAAATATCTAATTGATCTTTTGTGTATCAGTACAGCTAGCATTCTTGTATGTTGTGACAGCTTGTGTCATGCGTGTGTATATGTCTAGCCTTGCTTGTGCCTTTCGTGTGTAAGAGACTCAGTAGAGAAATAGTAGTAGTTGATGATGGTGCAATACAAATAACAGAAGGAAACAAAGTCTTAGCAGATTCTATTAAAAGAAAGCTAGATAAGACGATTTCCCTATCTATTGCTCCTGAATGTTCAATTTATCGAGTATCCGAGAAAATCTGGGAAACGAATACTTATGGTACAAACCTGTAAAGACCTTCATCAAACCGTTTCATCGTGGAGAATGTCCTTCTTTTGAAGGTTACAAGTTACGCTATGCTCGTGAGTTACTTTCTCGAAACATGCCCACAGGAACAAATATGTTGAAAGAGTGTGTTGCGCATATAAAAAGAATTGAATACGAAGTTCTCAAATGTTATTCAGAATCCAAAAATCTAAATAATGATAAATTTGTAGAGTTGATGGTGATTGATGGTTTATTCATGATTGAGTTGTTTGGAAAATATGCGCACATTGGTATGATTGGTTACATTTAGTACCTGAATCAGCTACTACTCTTTCTTCATGGGTAAGCGATAGATCGTATCAACGGTCGCCTGGGCGCCAGTTACTAGGTCTGGCGCCTCGCTAGGCGAGGCGAGATACAACATAGTTTCCATATTTTCCACCAACATCACCTCTTCCTCCTCCTTCAATCATATGCAACCACCAACAATACCTCCCTCAGATGTATTATCACCAGAAAATAATGATGGATCATCATTGTCGAAATCAATGTTGTGTTGGTGAAATGATAGAATTATGTTGAAATCAAGTTTGGTCTTATAAAATTATGGCAAAACTAAACAATGTTGAACCAATTTGGTTTCTGAAAAATCGGGGGTCTAACAACCACACCCAATATTTTGTTTAGGCAATCTGTATGGACTAACTCCAACACATTTCCAGGAGAATCAACTAGACATCCAGACTCAATCAAGGAAAATACATCCAAGAGTTATATCTCAATTTCTCAAATCAATCTGCAATAGAACATATAGAAATCTGTGAGCCGGATTAATAAGAGAAATAACTTGGATAGTACCAAAGACCAATATCCAAGTGTCAATCAATTTATATCAACAACCAAAGATTGTATTATCTAATTGATTGAACTACGCACAACCTGTGATATTTCAATTATATAAAAATATAATGCGGAAAAGAAATAACTCAGACACCATAATTTTGTTAACGAGGAAACCGCAAATGCATAAAAACTCCGGGACCTAGTCCAGATTTGAACACCACACTGTATTAAGCCCGCTACATACTCTAGCCTACTACCAATTAACTTCGTACTGGAATGTAGTTGAGCCCTAACCAATCTCACACTGATTAAGGTACAGTCGCGTTCCTTACGCCTCTTGAACCACGCCAGATTCTGCGCACTTGATTCCCTTAGCTGCTCTCACCCACAACTAAGAGTTGCAACGACCCAAAGTCGAAGACTTGATAAAAAAATCTGTCTCACGCAAAAAAGTCTATTGAATAGATAAATCTATCTAACAAAGAAATACCAACGAGTTTTTGTTCCGTCTATTGATAAGTCAAGGTGAAAAAGAACCAGTAGATACACCGAACTTATATTCCCGAAGAACAGCCTAGTAATATCAATCACCTCACAAAAATCTTAATCGTGTGGAAGCGAAACAAGATATTGTGGAATCACAAACGATGAGACGAAGATGTTTGTGACTACTTTTTATCTTACCCATTGGAGACTAAATCTTGATCAAATCTTAGAGAAGATAGTACTCAACATAATAGAACTAAGTAAGATCAGAATACGGAACTACAGAGAAAATAGTTGGGTCTGGCTTCATAATCCCAATGAAGTCTTTAAGTCGTTAACCTATAATGGTTTTTGGAAAAAACTAGGTTAAAGGACAATCGACTCTAGTGGAAACTAGTATCACACAGGAGGTGTGGGGATTAGGTTTCCCAGTTGCTAGAGTTCTCCCTTATATAGTCTTCAAATCAGGGTTTGCAATCAATGCTACCTTGGTAACAAAGCATTCAATATTCGCCGCTAGATGAAAACCTGATTAGAGTCAAGCTAATATATTTCAACCGTGAACTTAGCTTGTTATACACAAATGAAATGTGACTTCATTTAGGTATGAGTAACCGTACACAAAAGTGTGCACATAGTTGGCTCAACAATAGTTAACCGAAGTTAGCCATATGAACACTTTCATATCCACCTTGTTCATCTTAATCATAACTAGTTCAAATGACTCAAATGAAACTAGTTATGAAGTTGTTCAATTGTTTATATTCTCAGAGAAATATAAAAGATACAATTAAAGCAAAATCGATTTTGATTCACTTGAATCAATTCATGAACATTATAGCCATGGTTTGCAAAAGAATGCATTCCTTAATATATAAATCTATTTTTTCATGAACAAACTGATTTTAGAACTTAACACAGTCAAGTATGCAAACGGGTACACATAATTAGAGTTCTGGACTTGGTCTGGGTTCGCCAGCATGCAAACGGGTACGCATACTGTCGTACGTGACCAACCTCAGTTGAATTCCCGGAATTGAACTTCTCAGCCGGTACGCATATGGATATGCATACTATGGTTCCCGAACTTTGAATAGCTTGCAACAGTTAGCATACAAGTACGCATACTGTGCTATATCCAATCAATGGTTAATTGTTCTAAACTCCATCTTAATCATTGAAACATTCTTGGAAGATGGGAATAGCCGTCTCACACAAACTGTTAGCTTCAAAGAAATTTCCAAGTGATCAATAGATCAATAAGAAACATTCCGAGTCTACATCAAATGTCTGTCTCACACAAATCATGTAAGATGTTACCAGGCGATTTTCACATGATCATCTTTTGACTTTCGTCAAGAATAAAGATGAACTTGGTTAAAGCGAAATCTTACCAACACGTATTTCGAGAAATATGTAAGCGAGTTAAACTCAAAATATGTATAATGTAAAGTCTATATACCTATACGAATTTTGTCTCAATAGGAGATATAAATATAAATAGACTCCTGAGTGATAGATGAGTTCAAGTCTCCACATACCTTTTGTTGATGAAGTTCCACAAGCTCCCCTTAGTAGTTGTTCGTCTTAAATTGATGAACGCCGTGAAGTCTAATGCTCAACTACACATTTTATTCTAATCCGAGACACAGCTATAAGTATACTAGAAATCAAGACTTATAGTTTTGGAAACGAAACTTGACAATAAGCTTGAGATAGCAACGCTTGCGAGTTCGACCGTGCAGTACTCTAAGAATCTCCCCTTTGTCAATTTTAGTGACAAAACTATCAATACATATGGATTACAAAATAAATAAATTTTGTAGCTTCTCATCCAAATGATTGATTTCCTTGGTTCTTCAACATTACTCGAAATCTTCGTCACTTCCAAGTACTCCAATGATTCTGAACATGTTCAACTCAGCATCATAGTTGTTGAAGATCCGTAGCCATAACAATAAGAAAACAATTGTTCTCAATTATTGTTATACAATGTCATAGTATTATTACTCAACATTAAAGCCCAATTGTATCACAACTTTGACAATAATACTACGGTGATATGTATCACTCCCCCTTAGTCAATATTTCATCTCACAATGAAAACCACTCCCCCTTACATAATGATTCATAAACCATATGTATTTGTAGTGTGAACTACACATTAATTCTCCCTCTTTTTGTCAATATAAATTGGCAAAGGTATGAAAACTAGTGGGATCATAATGAAATTCTCGTAGAGATACTTCCTGACTAAAAGAGAACATATCAATTTTTTCAATGATTTCACGTAGTCAAAACTTAGTGTATTCATCAAGGAGTTTATAAAGATACAAGAAAACTCCTACAATATTCCACGACCGCACTCCCTACAAAGATTTGGCAATTAAGCACAAGTTTAATTAAGAACTCTCCCCATAAAATGTCATTCCCGAAAGAACAACAAGAACGACCTTACTTTCACAAGAAAAGAAGGATTTCTTTGGACATAAACAAGTCACATGAAGCATGAATTTGTATCCATAAAACTCAATTAAATTAACCATAAGAGAACCTGTGATTAATTTAATCGGAAATGCTCAACATAAGAGAACTTACGGAGCCATACAGTACTTTCACAAAGATGTGGATCATGGAAAGATCAATACTGCGGAATATTCAAAGATTCATTCTATTTTTTCATCAATATGCATAATGATATCATAGACTTAATCTTTGGAAATCAAAAGTTCATTCTATTTTCCATCACTATTTGCATAATGATACAATAGACTTAACTTTTCACATATATGGGACAATCATAGTTCACGGATGCAAACGCACATATCCCATAACAATTTTTGCAATATATAAAACCAATAAAGATTAACATTGCAAAAATCATATTCCAAATAAACTTTAGAATTTAAATAAATAAATCTAAAAACATTGCAATATGAAAATCGTAGGCAATAGCAATGTATAATCACAATATAGGTTATTCCAAACCCTAGTTATCCTTCTTAAAACACAAGAATAAATTCTCATAAGAAGTTTCCTAGATATCGTAGAGCTTTCTCAGGGCATCTACTGAGAATTCCTTCTTATTATTGAAGAACTCATTGATTATAGGATCATTTAATTCCTCCAGATCTTCAGAAATATCAGTTAACTCACTTAGTTCTCTTTGCAGTTCACACAGGGTGTTCTTTGTAAGAGATAAAAAAAATTCATAGTGAGCTATCCTTTCCAAAGAGAACATGATTTGAGTTTTTAAATCATTTCTTTTACTAATGAAATCCTTCACCATATCCCTAAAGTTATTATCATCTAGAAAAATAGACAAAAAAACAGTTAGAGGAAGAACCTTTTTCATCTTTTGTAGATTTCTCATTTTTCTTTCTTGAGGATTGGATCCCTTCACAAAGATACACATTAACTGCTTCTGCTGCATTCCTTTTTGTGGTTCCTCTAGTTACAGGAGCCATGAAACTGTATCTTTCAAAGAGAAAAGAGTGAAGGCATTTTGATCACAAATGAATATAAATAACATACCGGATAAGTAAACCCTAAACAAACACTTTGACAAAGTCTTCATGGTTTACGATCCATTATCTATTTTTGATAAGAAAATATTCAATTGCAAATCTAAACTTAAATAAACTTAAACTGCCAAGGAAGAAATTAACAACTATACAGGACTTGAGCAACCTTGATGCAATCCTCCTATTCTCAAGTTAATAATGAGGATGCAAACATCATTATAGTTAAATAGTGATGGAATGATCAGAATGCTCACATCTTGTGTCACCTGGTGACTTATCAAGGGTTGTTGTATAAACAAATTTCTTACTGAAAAAGCGGGGGTATAACAACACCACCCAATATTTCGCTTAGCAATATGTATGGACAAACTCCAATATACTTTCTATGAGAATCAACTAGACAGTTAGACTCAATCAATAAAAAGATATATCAAAGAGTTTATATCTCAATCTCTCGATTTGATCTTTACTCAAGCAAATGGAAATATGCGAGTCTTTATCAAAGAGAGATAACTTGGGAGGTACCAAAGACCAATGTCCAAGGATCAATGAATATCAATCAACAACCAAAGACTGGATTTCCAATCGGAGATCTTTAACGCACAACCTGTATTATTTCAATTATATAAAAAATATAATGCGGAAAAGAAATAACACAGACACCAGAAGTTTTGTTAACGAGGAAACCGCAAATGCAGAAAAACCCCGGTACCTAGTCCAGATTGAATACACATTGTATTAAGCCGCTACAGACACTAGCCTACTCTAAGAACTTCGGACTAGACTATAGTTTAACCCCAATCAGTCTCCCACCGATCCAAGGTACAGTTGTACTCCTATGCCTCTGATCCCAGCAGGATACCGCGCACTTGATTACCTTAGATGATCTCACCCACAACTAAGAGTTGCTGCAACCCGAAATCACAGACTTGATAATAAACAAATTTGTCTCACACAGAAAAGTCTATCAAAGGATAAATCTGTCTCCCACAGAAAAACCCTAGGTTTTTGTTCCGTCTTAAGATATGAAATCAAGGTGAACAAGAACCAATTGATAATCCGGTCTTATATTCCCAAAGAACAACCTAGATTAATCAATCACCTCTCAACAATCCTTCTTGACTACACAAGCGGTTTGTCGAGGACCCACAAACAGTGAGACGAAGATGTTTGTGACTTCTTTATCTTGCCTATCGGAGAACTCTCACGATCTCAAGCCAATCAAAGATTGTACTCATACGATAGAAAATGCAAGATCAGATCACACAACTATGATAAAACTAGTATCGGTCTGGCTTCACAATCCCAATGAAGTATTTAAGTCGTTAACCTGGTTTTAGAGAAGAAAACCAAAGGTTATAGGAGAATCGACTCTAGAGAGCGCACTAGTATCACACAGACGTGTAGGGATTAGTTTTGCACAATGCTAGATGTCTCCTTTAGATAGCCTTCAAATCAGGGTTTTGCTTTAGTTACAAAGCAATCCATATTCACTGTTAGATGAAAACCTGATTTAGATTCAAGCTAATATTTCTCAACCGTTAGATCGAAAACTTAGCTTGTCACACACACTTGGGTAGACGTTTACTGGGTTTGTGAAACCATGCCCAAACGTGTACGTGTATGTTGGTTCAACATAGTAACCCAAAAGGTTAACCATATGAGAATTTCATATTAACCTAGTTCTTCTTCACCATAACTAGTTCAATTGACTCAAATGAACTAGTTAGAGAGTTGTTCAATTGCTATGAGATCTTATGTAACTACACAAGACACAATTGAAACAAAGATGATTCGATTCGATGAATCGGCTCATGAACTTTATAGCCACGGTTTGCATAAAGCATTCCTTAGTAATTTAAGTTTCATGTTCAGAGCACATCTTTAGATCATAACCACTTAAGCTCAGAAACAAGTTCGCGGACTTAAGGAAACCGGCAGAGTTTTCCAAACTCAGCAGAAAATCTCGGAAAAGAGACTTCCGCCAGTTCGCGGACTAAACACGCAAACGAGTTTTTGGAAAATCCCAGCAGAAATTATCGGTAAGAGAACTTCCGTTAGTTCGCGAACTGAGTTCGCGGACTTGGCAAAGCCAATTCCTCCGGTTTCTCTCAATCAACAAAGTTCGAAAACTTCGGATTAAGGAATATATGGTTATGTAATCTAAACTCTCATTCCAATCATTGAGACATTTTCAGAGGACGTTATATAGCCGTTATTCCAGAGCAATTCTCAAAGTAATTGAAACTTTTCACGACTTTCGTCACTAGGTGAAGATAAACTTGATCAAAGCGAAACGCTTTACCAACACACGATTTCGAGAAAAAGATAAGTAGTGAATACTCAGCTCCAAATGTCAAATGTGTATGATCCATTCTATATAGCATACGACTTTTTGTCTCATAAGAAGTAAGAGATAAAATAGATAGACTTTTGAGTGATAGATAATTTCAAGTCTCCACATACCTTTTTGTTGATGCAGTTCCACCGTTCCTTGAGTAGATCTTCGTCATTGTATGATGAATCGCCATGAAGTCCTTGAGCTCAACTACACTTTTCTATCATAGTCCGAGACTTATCTATAATAAACTAGAAATCAAGAATCATAGTTTTGATCACTAACATTGACAAACATGCTTGATATAGCAACGCATGCGAGGTCGACCGAGCTATGATCTAGCACTTACCTCGTCTGACTCTGGTTCTCTTCGACTTCTTCTTGTCTTCTGGAGTTCCCGGTTGATTACCTAAAACCAGATTCATCCTTTGCATGTCATTCTGAAGTTTGGCAATTCGTTTGTTGTTCCTCTTGAATTTACAACACTTACTTTGAACATGACTTGTACTTCCACAAAATATACACTTCAGAGATGAATTTTCGTTTTGCATATTTGACTCTTGTTTATCACAACTTTTAATATCCACAGTTCCAGAACCGCCCGGAAAAAAAATAAATTATTTGTGCTCACAGTCTTGCTTTTGAACCTTAAACCATTTGTATTTCCAAAAGACTTCTGTCCGAATAACATTGCTGAAATCTTGTCAGAACTTCCAGATAACCTTTGCAGGTTACACTTAAGAGTATTAATCTCTTTTTCTTTTAAAGATAGGGTTTGATGAGTGCCAAATACTGTATATATTTGCACCTTTTTATTGGCATTTAACTCATCATTTGTGCACTAACGCTCCATTTTATCCCATATTCTGTGTTTTCGTTGTTTTCAAGAATAAATACTTTTCTCAATTAATTTTGCATTTTAGGTACTAAATAAAGCCTGGTTAACTCACGGAGCGAAAAAAACAAAGACACAGGAAAAAGGCGAAGGAAACTCTAGCGGAAAAGAAGTGAAGAATGCGGTATGGAAAACTCAAGGATGAAAATGGGCTTAACAAGGAAGAAGTTGTTCTTAAAGAAGAAGTGGGCTCAAGATAACCTAAGCCAAAATCCATTTCCTAAACCCAAACCCATATCCTAAACCCAAAATCCAAACCCAAACCCGCTTCTCTCCTTAGCCGTCAGATTGGATCCATTCCATCATCTAACGGTCGCTTCATCAGAGTACATCGAGCTTTGATGTTCTTGTCTAACACTATAGCATCTAACTCCATCTTGGACCGTCAGTTTTGATGTATTCCATATCCAACGGTCGCTCCACATCCACTTCCATCGCGTCGTTGGATCATTCTCTCATCTTTTCATCCAACATCTTCCCTTCGCTGACATCAAAATTTGATGAGCCCGCTCAACACCATAACCTAGAATACCTATACCCCAAAACAAACAGCCCCTAACCCATTCTTCTCTCGAGCTCTTCTTCCCCTTCTTCCCAAAAATTGCAGATCCTGCAACTTCCGCCACCACCATCTCCTGCCATCACTGCCACCACCAGACCTCGAACCACACCACCACCACAACCACCCGACAACTCCACCATCTCTATACCTAGCCTAGGTGTTTCATCAAATTCATATCCCACTGACCTAGGGTGTGGAGTTGATGAGACGACTCGATCTAGGGTTCACAGTTCACAAAGAAGATCAGCAAAAGCAGTAGAACAAGTGGGAAGAACAGAAGAAGGTATGGGTCGAGGTGAAATCGCAAGTGGGTACGTCAAATTGAAAATCCCCAAATCAAATTTTAAGTTTTAAAAAATTAGGGTTTAGAAATTTGGGGATTCTGCACTATAAATAGAACATGGTGTTTGTAATGTGAGGGATATGCCTGGACTAGCCAGTGTACCACCAAGAGGCCTGGAATAGCCAGGACCTCAACTGTTAGTGTTGTTTCAATTTCAATTCAGCTCTGTTAATGTCAAATTCAGTCAATACTGTGTTCATTATGCTTTAGTTATTTTGCTTAGGTTTCAATGAAACCCTAACTTGTTGTTGTGCATTGCATTCCGATGACACTGCTTTTGAATGTTAATAATGCTCATGAAAGATCAAACTTAGTGCTGCATCATATTGCTCTCACATGGTATGTAATTCATACCTTGTAGTTAGGTTCACACTATGATGGTGGAACTACAACTTATATCAAACCAGATTATCATTGATCTTGAGACTAATTGTGTTTTAGCTAGACAACTAGTACTTAGGAGATATGCCTTAGTTGTGTTAGGTCTTTCTAGTGGGGAAACACCTTAGACATAGGGAAGACATGAATTTAAACCCTTATCTATCATAAGGACAAGAGGAGTGTACACAGAGCATGCTTAGTGGAGGTTAGTGATGAATTTGAAGCCTGAGTTTCACATTGTCCTGCATTCCTTTATTTTTCCTTACACTGCTGTGTAAAACTCAGCAGCTCACTGCCAGTTTATTTGTGGTTCAACACAACAAATCAAAGCTCTCACTTCACTGCCTTTGCTTATTTTTGGCTCACTGCCACTGTCACTTACTGTCACTGTTTAGTTCTGTCTTGCTCTTGTTACACTTAGCTCACTGTCACTGTTAGAGAGTTAGCTTAGTTTCAACTTCAACTTTTACACACCCAAGTCCCTGAGGACAAACCCCTTCTTACCTCACTCACTACAACTGACCCTTTATACTTGCAGGTCTAAGTTGTAGGTTCTTTTAAAACCACATCAAGTTTTTGGCGCCGCTGCCGGGGACTTGGCTGCTGTGTAGTTGAAAAAAACATTCTTGCACTTGCTTTTCTGTTTTCAACCTGCTGTGTAACTTAGATTTTTTGTAGTTTAGCTGTAACTTAGTGTAACTTAGTGTAGCTTAGTTTACTGTCACTTGCATCATCTTTTCTTGCATAACCTGTTGTGTAGTTCTGATAAGCATCTTAGTGTAATCATCTCTGCTGTAGCATCTTGCCTCAATTAGCTGTAGCTTGTCTGTTAACTGTACAATTTGCATCTGTAGTTGTAGCTGTAAGAATTTGTAAGCATTTGCATCTGTAAGCATCTTATTTTCTTTCCTCTTAGTGTAGCTGCATATCACCGCTGTTTTGATCCCTCATTGCTTCTTTATAATTCCATTATTTCAGTACAAAGAGACTGATCCTCTCTTCTGAGCTAGCAGGTACCTGCTGTGGAGAAGCAGCTTGTGGTACTGCTGATTGATCAAGTCAAGGCTAAGAAAGGGAGGGCAGCAGTTGTGGGCTAGGCCAGAGGAGCAAAGCAAGAACAACAACTTGTGGTGTTGCTGAGAATCCATCTTTTGGTGCTGCTGAACTGAACTGTGGGCTGTTGAGAAACAAGCCTGCACACTGCTGTGGTGGGCTAAGCCAAAGGAGAAAAGCCAGCAACTGTGGGCTGAGGAAGTAATCATCCTAAGCTTACCCAGTTCACTGGGCCTGTGGTATTGTTTTCCTCCCAAACTAGAATTCTGGGCTCTGTAGCAAAACTTGTTTTGAGAGTGTTATACTCAAGTTAAAACTTTGTTTCTGAACTGTGGGCTTGACCCAAACTAAATTTGAAAAACATCTTCAAAGCCCAAGTGGGCCTCGTATTTTGGCTAACTGAGAGCCCAAAAATCAAATACCCAGCTGGGCCTCGTGCATTTCTGGGCTTGGTTCACTGAAATCGTTAGTTGGGCCGTGTACTCAAATCTCTAGGCCGTTCGCTGGGATTGTCCCACAGAAAATTTGAACCAGTTAGCTGGGCCTCATCCCATTAAAACCAAAAGGAGTTTTCAAAACCCATAAAAACCAAATGTTTCCCATCAAAAACCAAATGTTTTTCATTCCCAACAAAACCAAAAATTTCTCCCATATTCAAACCAAAATTTTGCTCCTAATTCAAAACCAAAGCTTTGCTCCACCAATGTGGGCTTGCTCCCAATTTTAAAACCAAAGTTTTTCTCCCAGTATTAAAAACCAAATTTTTCTTTTTATCTCCCAATTAAAACCAAAATTTGTCTCCCTCTTTTTAACCAAAAATCCCAAATAGGCTTTACCTTTAAAGGCTAAAAAACCAAATTTTTGAAACCCATAACTGAAAAGTGTGGGCCTTATTTCTCTTTTTGTATTGTGTGATTGTTTGATAAACATAACATGTCTGGATTTTGGTCTGCTTCTGGGGATGGAAACAAAACTCTTAGAGAACTTGCTTATGGGCATGTGCCACATTATGAGCCTCCCACAGACCATGATGTCAATAGTTATAGGGATTATTATTATGGACCTTCTGTAGGTCATGAACCTCAATATGAAAACCCTAATGACTATTCACTCATGTATCATACACCATTGGGTGAAAGTGAACATCTAGACAATACCCAACTCACACATTCATCACTTGTGAATCATTTAGAGGCTCGGATCACTACTTTAGAAATGCAAACACATGAGGAATCTGTCACATCTAGTTCACATAGACGACCTGAAATCTATGCATGTACCTTATGTGGTGGTTTAGACCACCCTGATAAATATTGCTATATTTTGCATGATTATAGGAAATTTAGAGAATCCCATGAAAATCCAAATTATGAAATGTCCACAAATTGTGAGGCTGGTAGTCATTGGGACCATAATCAATCCTTTGAGGGTTGCGATCAATCTTTTATAAACCCTAATGACCATGCACACATGTACCATTCACCACAATTTGAACATGAAGAATTTTGTACTCCCATGAATTTAGACTCCACCACAGAAGCTTTCAGACTCAGTGAGCAAAACTTTGCTAGATATACATCACAAATTCAGGCATATTTAGATCAGATTTTGCTTCACCTACAAAAGGAGGAAATTCATGAGGAAATGTATGTTGTCCCTAATGAAGTGTCTAGTCCCATTCATGTAAATGATGTTGAATATGAACCTAATTTAGAGGAACATGAATCGACTAATGACACCACCACTGTTAATGAGGACCAATATGCATGTTACCATGATGATGATTATGAAGATTATGATGATAATGATGTTATGTTAGAAGAACATGAAAATATTGTGGAACCTTTTGGTGCAATAACATATGGCTTCTCGCCCTCGACCTTCATGAATGTTGTTTCTTATAATACTCATAGCAAATCATATGATTTTGATATTGATATGGTACTCGTACAATTGTTCTTCGAAGATGAGCATGACATAAGAATAGTTGAATCTTCTGTAGACACTAATGTTAATATGCATGAAAATATATTTGATGTGTTTGATTCTCTACCTAGGTCACATTGTGATATTTCTCCTGATTTGCCTATGCATGAGAATAAATCTGTTGATGATGTTGATTCTGATTGTGGACTTGCTAATTTATTTGATGAATGTGAGCATGTTGTGACACTTGTAGAAGACTTAGGAGATATTGATTTGATTAATAATGATGTGCCTATCGTCCTGCCTGAGTCACAATCTAATGGCCTTCCACCCAACCTAGATTTGGTTTGTACCCATATTGTCAAACCAATTTTTCTGAAAATACCTAATCTAGGGTTGGAATTGTGTGCTTCCCAAGTCCTCTTGGACTATTTTGCATATAAGTATAATACTTTTGAGGAACCACAGTTGGAATTAGCATGTGTACCCGTCCCTAGCACAGTTCACTTTGAGTTAGACCTCATACATGATGAACCCCCAAAACTGCGAGATTTTGTATCCAAAATTTTATGTGTTGAAAAATCCAGGTTTGGGGGTAGCTCATTTTGTTTCACAGCTTCACTTGCATGTCTATCATATTATTATTGTGTGAAGCTGTTGAAATGTCTACACTTCGTCTTTTGGGTTGATCCTCAACTCTTTAGATTGTTAGTGTATGGTGAATTTTCTTGTATATAATCCAGTAGATAATATTCTAGATAAATCTTTTGTTTCTTTTGTATATATTGTGCTAATCCAATATGATCTCGGCTAAAAAATGTTGGATTCTAGCCTTGAATAACGGAGTTCTAATCTTGCTTTCGCCGTCAAATTGGGTAATCTCTTTCATTTTTCTCTACTCAGCATGATCCTCTTCGTATGTTGTATTACAATTTTGTTCATATTTTGAAACATTGAGGACAATGTTTAGTTTAGGTTTGGGGGTAAAGAGTAGATACCACGATAGCATGCAATAATTGAAAACAGAACTCTTTCCTTTTGAAAAAAAAAAATGAAAAAATCAAAATTAAAAATAAAAAATTCGAAAAAAAACATAAAAATGGAGCTCATTTACCTTGAAATGTTGACTCTTGTGCATGTATGTAAACATAAGGATTCTTAGTCTAGATATTTAGGCATCCTGATTCTAGCACAATTCACATAGTGATAAGAAACTTGCACGCGCACGATCTACCAATACAAGTATAGCCTCATCCTTGAGGTGTTCTATCGGAAGTCACGATTGCCAATCACTTTAGAATACTGAACGAAACTTGACTAGCTTGTTATTTGGTTGGTTGGGATACAAGGTGGAGGTTACATTAAGAAAGACAACCATCGAATTTAACTGGGTGCATCAAAAAGGGCTACCTCTTGCAAAGTGTCATGTAATTATTTTCTTTTTGCTTATGTATCAAAAGAGTTACCATGTTGTAAATATTTAAAAAAAAAAAAACGATGTATATATTCAGAAAAAAAAATCAAAAAAAAAATAATCAAGTATTTATCAATTCCGTCCTCTCTTGTTCCAAAAATAAAAGAGAGTAGTCAATGTAAATAAGAGTCATGTAAAGAGTCATCTTTTGTGTTTTTGTGTTATAAGCAAGGAAGGGTGTATGCCATTGATGTACAACGCGAGTAATTGTGAAATACCTCCAACTCATTCACAATTCTCGTAAAGTCCGGACAGCTAGCTAGATTTCGACCTCGGTTCTTAGCCTGAGAAACTATCTCTTGGTGATTAGTAGTCATAACATCCGATCTTTCTTTACACATGTGTAGATACACTTTACACTCTTATCACATGTCTTTATTTGTTATTAGTGCTAGGATTGTGCCTTTGATAGCTAGATTGACATCTCCATTTTGCTGTGAGCTTCTATTGTCTTGCACATGTCACATTTCATGGAATCTGAGCTTATATTTTGTCCTAGAACTTTGTAGGTACGTTCTAAGCAAACCTTCACGAGACTTCAACTCGTCCACTAGGGACACTTAGTGGTTTAAAAGGCTTATTGCATTCGCTAAATGCAATCGAGAGACCAGCAACAGTGGTATAAGTAGGATTTTCTTAGTTTTGTTTTACTTGAGGACAAGTAAAATTCAGGTTTGGGGGTATTTGATGAGTGCCAAATATTGTATATATTTGCACCTTTTTATTGGCATTTAACTCATCATTTGTGCAGTAGCGCTCCATTTTATCCCATATTCTGTGTTTTCGTTGTTTTCAAGAATAAATACTTTTCTCAATTAATTTTGCATTTTTAGGTACTAAATAAAGCCTGGTTAACTCACGGAGCGAAAAGAACAAAGACACGGGAAAAAGCCGAAGGAAACTCTAGCGGAAAAGAAGTGAAGAATGCGGTATGGAAGACTTAAGGATGAAAATAGGCTTAACAAGGAAGAAATTGTTCTTAAAGAAGAAGTGGGCTCAAGATAACCTAAGCCAAAATCCATTTCCTAAATCCAAACCCATATCCTAAACCCAAAATCCAAACCCAAACCCGCTTCTCTCCTTAGCCGTCAGATTGGATCCATTCCATCATCTAACGGTCGCTTCATCAGAGTACATCGAGCTTTGATGTTCCTGTCTAACACTATAGCACCTAACTCCATCTTGGACCGTCAGTTTTGATGTATTCCATATCCAACAGTCGCTCCACATCCACTTCCATCGCGCCGTTGGATCATTCTCTCATCTTTTCATCCAACATCTTCCCTTCGCTGACATCAAAATTTGATGAGCCCGCTCAACACCATAACCTAGAATACCTATACCCCAAAACAAACATCCCCTAACCCATTCTTCTCTCGAGCTCTTCTTCCCCTTCTTCCCAAAAATTGCAGAGCCTGCAACTTCCGCCACCACCATCTCCTGCCATCACTTCCACCACCAGACCTCGAACCACACCACCACCACAACCACCCGACAACTCCACCATCTCTATACCTAGCCTAGGTGTTTCATCAAATTCAAATCCCACTGACCTATGGTGTGGAGTTTATGAGACGACTCGAGCTAGGGTTCACAGTTCACAAAGAAGAGCAACAAAAGCAGCAGAACAAGTGGGAAGAACAGAAGAAGGTATGGGTCGAGGTGAAATCGCAAGTGGGTACGTCAAATTGAAAATCCCCAAATCAAATTTTAGGTTTTCAAAAATTAGGGTTTAGAAATTTATGGATTCTGCACTATAAATAGAACATGGTGTTTGTAATGTGAGGGATATGCCTGGACTAGCCAGTGTACCACCAAGGACCTCAACTGTTAGTGTTGTTTCAATTTCAATTCAACTCTGTTAATGTCAAATTCAGTTAATACTGTGTTCATTATGCTTTAGTTATTTTGCTTAGGTTTCAATGAAACCCTAACTTGTTGCTGTGCATTGCAGTCTGATGACACTGCTTTTGAATGTTAATAATGCTCATGAAAGATCAAACTTAGTGCTGCATCATATTTCTCTCACATGGTATGTCATGCATACCTTGTAGTTAGTTTCACACTATGATGGTGGAACTACAACTTATATCAAACAGATTATCATTGATCTTTAGACTAATTGTGCTTTAGCTAGACAATTAGTACTTAGGAGATATGCCTTAGTTGTGTTAGGTCTTTCTAGTGGGGAAACACCTTAGACATAGGTAAGACATGAATCTAAACCCTTGTCTATCATAAGGACAATAGGAGTGTACACAGAGCATGCTTAGTGGAGGTTAGTGATGAATTTGAAGCCTGAGTTTCACATTGTCCTGCGTTCCTTTTTTTTTGCCTTACACTGCTGTGTAAAACTCAGCAGCTCACTGCCAGTTTAGTTGTGGTTCAACACAACAAATCAAAGCTCTCACTTCACTGCCTTTGCTTATTTTTGGCTCACTGCCACTGTCACTTATTGTCACTGTTTAGTTCTGTCTTGCTCTTGTTACACTTAGCTCACTGTCACTGTTAGAGAGTTAGCTTAGTTTCAACTTCAACTTTTACACACCCAAGTCCCTGAGGACAAACCCCTTCTTACCTCACTCACTACAACTGATCCTGTATACTTGCAGGTCTAAGTTGTAGGTTCTTTTAAAACCACATCAGGGTTCTGGTGAATTCATCATTAAGACAGTCAATCTCAAGAATTTTCACCTGAAGTGATGATTCAAGTTTCTTGAAACTCATTTTCAGTTCAAGATTTTCTTGGTGAATTTCTTCATTTTTATCCAAGAATTTAAAAATCTCAGTGTCAGACTCGCATCTGAATCAGAATTTGAGTTAGAAGAAGTTTCTGCTGTGAAAGCTGAATTGATTTTCTTAGGAAGTATGCGGATTAACCAACTGAATTGATTTTCTTTGTATAAAGATTGAATCATCTAAATCATTAGAGAGAGAATGGATGTCCCTCAGATCTTTTGCTTCTTCTCACAATTTACTTGATCTTTTGTAAAATCAATTACCTGTCAGGATCAATATGATTTGAACAACATTCATCAGCCCAAGACAAGCAAGAAGGACTACTTGAGTTGGTCACAACATTGAATGTGGATGTTCTGACTGCGTTCTGATCATGATCAAGGACTCTCAACGTTCCAATGAGTGAGTTCATGGAAAGTGTTTCAAGGTTATTTCCTTCAACGATGGCATGCTTCTTAGAATCGTATTTGGCTAGCAACGATCTGAGAATTTTCATCATAATGTCCTTTTCAGGAATAGTCTTACCCAACACAAAAGATGCATTAACAATTTCAGACACTTTGTGATTAAACTCATCAAATGAATCTTCATCAGCCATATGAAGGTTTTTCCAATCAGAACTTAGGTTTTGAATCCTAGCTTCTTTCTCAGAGGAATTTCCTTCGAATATAGTTTCTAAGATATCCCAGGCTTCTTTAGACTTAGTGTACGCAGTCACACGGTGTTGAAGATCAGGGGTAATGGCATGTATGATAGCATTGAAGCCGTCAGAATTTTTCTTTGCAGCAAGGATTTCGTCAGGCTCTGTCTACCAATATCCTTTGGAACAGTTACATCGCCTTTTGTAACAACAGGAGGATCATAGCCATTCACTAGACGAACCCATGTTTGAAAATCACGTGTTTGAAGACATGCACGCATAACAATTTTATACCATGAGTAATTTGAGACATCGAAGACTAGTGGTACGTTTATAGAGATAACAATTGTGTCCATAAAGTTAGATTGCTATAAAAACAAACTTATGAGGTCTTAAACGTGTTTGCCTGCTCTGATACCAATTGAAAAACTGGGGGTCTAACAACCACACCCGATATTTCTTTTAGCCAATCTGTATGGACTAACTCCAATATATTTCCAAGAGAATCAACTAGACAATCAGACTCAATCAAGGAAAATACATCCAAGAGTTATATCTCAATTTCTCAAATCAATTTGCAATCAAACAGATAGAAATCTGTGAGCCGGATTAATATGAGAAATAACTTGGATGGTACCAAAGACCAATATCCAAGTGTCAATCAATTTATATCAACAACCAAAGATTGGATTATCTAATTGACTGAACTACGCACAACCTGTGACATTTCAATTATATAAATATATAATGCGGAAAAGAAATAACACAGACACCATAAATTTCGTTAACGAGGAAACCGCAAATGCAGAAAAACCCCGTGACCTAGTCCATATTTGAACACCACATTGTATTAAGCCGCTACATACTCTAGCCTACTACCAATTAACTTCAAATTGGAATGTAGTTGATCCCTACCCAATCTCACACTGATTAAGGTACAGTCGTGTTCCTTACGCCTCTTGACCACGCTGGATTCAACGCACTTGATTCCATTAGCTGATCTCACCCAAAACTAAGAGTTGCGACGAACCAAAGTCGAAGACTTGATAAATAAATCTGTCTCCCGCAGAAATACCTAGCGTTTTTGTTTTGTTTTTTGATAAATCAAGGTGAACATGAACCAATTGATACACCAGACTTATATTCCTGATGAACAACCTAGTAATATCAATCACCGCACAATAATCTTAACCGTATGGAAGCGAAACAAGATACTGTGGAATCACAAAAGATGAGACGGAGATGTTTGTGACTATTTTTTATCTTTCCTATCGGAGATCACATCTCGAGCAAATATTAGAGAAGATAATACTCAACACGATAGAACAAAGTAAGATCAGAACATGCGACTACAAAGAAAATAGTTAGGTCTGGATTCAGAATCCCAATGAAGTCTTTAAGTCGTTAACCTATAATGGTTTTAAGAAAAACCTAGGTTAAAGGAGAGTCGACTCTAGTCGTAACTAGTATCACACAGAAGGTGTAGGGATTAGGTTTCCCAGTTGCTAGAGTTCTCCCTTATATAGTCTTCAAATCAGAGTTTGCAATCAATGCTACCTTGGTAATAACGCATTCAATATTAACCGTTAGATGAAAACCTGATTAGAGTCAAGATAATATATTTCAACCGTTAGATCGAACTTAGCTTGTTATACACAAATAAAATAAGACTTCATTTAGGTATGAGTAACCGTACCCAAACGTGTGCACATAGTTGGTTCAACAATAGTTAACCGAAGTTAGCCATATGAACACTTTCCTATCAACCTTGTTCATCTTAATCATAACTAGTTCAAATGACTCAAATGAAACTAGTTATGGAGTTGTTCAATTGTTTATATTCTCATAGAAGTATACAAGTCACAATTGAAGCAAAATTGATTTTGATTCACTTAAATCAATTCATGAACATTATAGCCATGGTTTTCAAAAGATTGGATTCATTAATATATAAATATATTTGTTCGTGAACAAACCGATTTTAGAACTTAACCCAGTCAAGTATGCAAACAGGTACACATACTTAGAGTTCCAGACTTGGTCTGGGTTCGCCAGTATGTGAGGTATGCATATTATCGTACGTGATCAACCTCAGTTGAATTCCCGCACTTGAACTTCTCAGCCGGTACGCATATGGTTATACATTCTATGGTTCTCGGACATCAACTATCAAACCAGTACGCATACGGGTATGCATACTATGGTTCACAGATTTTGAATAACTTGCAACAATTAGCATACAAGTACGCATATTCTGTTATAAACTCCTGTAGATGGTGGATTTTCAACAAGTGCTAAAATCGTAAACTCGTGATTATACGAGCCTCTGATCCAGCAATCAGACTTGAGTATCGAGGAACGGGTCTCTCATGAATTCTCAACGGAGAGTACTTTCTCTCATAGTACATGTAGATATGTACTCTCACGACTGGACAACGGCATATCTCATGAATACTGAACACTTTCAGTGATTATTTCTATATAGTATCACGAGATGGACGGCTCCTAGACATCTTGCTCTGCTAGTATAGAGCGATAACGTCTTCAAGAACAAACAACGAGTTTACCATGACTATATAAAGGATATGACTTACCGACAAGCTCATATCGGGATAATTAATGCTCCTAGACAGCTTGCTCTGCTAGTATAGAGCCACAAAGTTAACTTTTCCTAATTAAGATTAATTCTGTCATGACATTCACTATTGAATTCCCAGAATAATCTATTATTGCTCCTATTCCATGGTCGAATCCACGACTGGTCCCATGGAATGGCAATAACAATTGCTCCTATTCCGTGGTCGAATCCACGACTGGTCCCATGGAATGGCAATAAACAATTATTCTTATTCTATGATCGAATCCACGGCTTGATCTCATAGAATAGCAATAACTATATTATCTAATTACTCTGATTTCATGATCGAATCCACAACTGGTCTCATAAATGGTAATAGATAAAACTTAATTAATACGATTCTATGGTCGAATCTACGATCCCATGGAATGGTAATGCTCACTTTATTATTCTGAACTCGTAGTCGAATCCTCAACTGATCCTATGAATTAATAATAAACATCTTATTATTCAGTTTTGTGAATTATTCTCCACTGAATTCCACAATTAGTAATAAATAATCAACAACCGGGCATATGAGCTACCTCTAAGTAAGCCCCGTTTTATATGGTGAAAGTGTATTCAACGACAATGCACTAACAGTCACCGCATGAACGAGTATTTCAAAATACGACGAAACGATTAACCTATTGCAAAATAGAAAGAAAATAATAAATAATAAAAATATTGACCAATGCGCCAAGGGATTGGTCTCATTGACTGGCCGACCGTGCCATGACCAATCCCACGCCAGTTTTATATTTTATCATATTTTTATTATTTTCCTTCATCTGATGAAAATCCTTTCATTTGAAAAAATCTCCTTCGTCTCGAGGAAACTCCTCGACTTCATGGTGCTTTCATAAACCCATGAAAATAATATAAAGTTAAGGAAAAATAGTGTGGGGTGTGACCATTGGCCAACCGGCCATGCCTTGGTCCCAGCCGGCCCCACACCTCATGGTTCCTCATTATATTATTATTATTATTATTTCTCTGATTTCATGAAAAAACTCCTTGATTTCATGGTATTTTGCAAAAATTAGGAAATAAATAATATAAAATTATGAAAAACTTGTGGGACCGGGCCCTAGCCGGCCGGCCATGCCCTAACCGGTCCCACACGCCCCTTTATTTTATTATTATTTATTTTATCTTCCTTGAATTTATCGAATTCCTTGATTTCATGCTATTTCTCTCAAATTAGGAAACTTTCCCTCAAATCATGAAAAATACATTAAAAATATATATATATAATTATGAAAACTTGTGGAACCGGGCCCTAGATGGCCGGCAATGCCTCCCACGGCCCCACACGCCCTTGTTTTTATTATTTTAATATTTTTGCTTCCTTGAACTCATGAAACTCCTTCACTTCAGGGAAACTCCCTAAATTCATCAAAACTCTTTAAATCCATGATATTTTTCATAAAATCATCAAAATAATATAAAATTAAGGAAAAGGCATCGTGACACGAGCAAGCTATCTTGACCGACCAAGATTGGCTCTTTGGCTCACGGAAGCCAGTCCCATCAATTTTCACAGTTTTGACCTAATTTGCACAATTGCTCGTATTAGGTCCAAAACTCTTTGGCATATGGACACTACATGGTTGATCCACAGTCCCATATAGTCACTCCCTCCTTCGTCCCATGGTTAAAATTCTGACGAACCATGAATTGATCATCAATTGATCAAATTAGGGTTTCTGAATCCAAGGATCATCATTCCAGATTCCAACCTTAATAATTTTACGACGACCTCATGGTCATTAATTTTATTAATTATGCTCGGTTCAACGACCAATATTCTAATTAATATTTTTGGTACGCTGCCAATAATCCATCAGATGAGCAACACATGCTCAGACGATCAAATATTCAACAATTCATCACATGAGCAACACTTGTTCAGATGATAAATATTTGCTCAAACCAAGGAATATTGGTTCAACAATCAATATTCAACGATCCATCGAATGAGCAATACTTGTCACTTCATCATAAAAACTATACCTCTGTCTCATGACATGTTCAACTCATGAGTTTCAGAACATCATGTTCAACTCAGCAACTACATGGACAGATCGTCCCATCAAACCACGAAGTCATCAACTGACTAATATACCACGAGACGTAAATCGTGTCACTTTGGGGGATATCACTTAGGGTTTTGGTATGGAGGTCTACGGCACGTGTGTTCAAACACACGATGGAATGTGAGCAAGTCGTGCAATCAGTTGAAGGAATTCACGAGGTAGTGGGTAGAAAATCGACCAAGTATCCACACGTTGAGCAACTGGTTTCAAACACGATCTCCACTTCCCCACTCCTTGATTCCACCAACTGTCACACTTCATGGGGTCATGGTGTCTAAAATTCCAGCAATATAAATAAGTCTCTGAATCATGATTGAATCATCATCAACAGTATCATCAATCTCACGTCAAACTGACAACACGAGATCATCAACTCATCAATTGAGCAATTTCAATCATTCATAGCTTATGATATTCAGAATCACACACCCATAATCTTTGATTACCATTGATTCCACGCATTTATCAGCTTCCCTCCTACAGATCAACCCATCCTCTCTTGTGACCGAATTTACTCTGGAACGGTCATTGTCTTGATTTAGGCCGGAGTACTACAGATTGATCTCTCGAATCTAAAGCACCCCCTTTGCAGCAGTGCATCTGTGTGAGGTTTAACATTTCGCTCGGTTCGAGGAGTCTCCTCCGTACGGTCGTCTCCTCAATTCCTTAAAAACCCTCAAATAGTTTTTCCCCATCCACAGATTGGCGACCATAGTGGGAGATCATTCTCTCGTTTTCAATCTCACAATTCCACAAGATGGTTGGTCTTAGGGCTAATTCAACTAATTCAGATCAGAATATTTCAAACGGCAACATTCCTCATGTTACACCTGGCGGTATGGAAGGCAGAGGGATTCCGACTTTGGCAGAGTTGGCTCAAATCCTAGAGGTCCATACCAGGAACATGGACCCGATGAAGGAGACGATAAACCACATCCTCGACTTTCTCATCAGATTAACATCCGAGTTAGGCGGTATCTCCGCTCCAGAAGCCTCAACACCGGGGACTGAAGCGTCATCTGACCCTCAAATTAACAGCTTCACCACATACGAGAAGTCGGTGGAACAAGAGGTCACACATTTGATTGAAAATCTATGTGAACTCCTACACTTCTCCAGGGATCAGCGCACAGACACATTTTCAGCACTCAACCATATATCATCCAGCGTGCAAATAACGCCACCAACACCATCAGAAGTCTCACTAGTGCCTGGGCATTCGATCGACAACATCTCTTTTGGAGAAGAAGATCGCATGACGGATGAAGGACACAACCGAGCATTGTATGTCACTGGTTTCATCAAAGGCACCGAATTTAGAAGAGCTCTTGTCGACACCGGTGCTTCCACCAACATTGTCACTATGAAGACTCTTAGGATGGCCAGATTCCCACAAGGTAAAATCGTTCGTTGTCCCATCCTAATGACAGGATTTGAAGGAAGTCAAAGCCATACATATGGATATGCATACATAGATTTGAGGGTGGGGCCGATTCGATCGAAAGCAAATTTTCATGTGATCGAACAAGAACCTGACTACCACATAATACTGGGACGCCCATGGCTCCATGATACAAGGTGGTTCCTTCAACATACCATCAATGCATGAAGGCCCTGCTCGACAACAAGATCGTTCGCATTCCGACTTCATCATCTCCTTATGCTCCCGTCTATAATACTGAGTTCCTTGAATCTCAAAAAGGCGTGCCGTAACCTCCAAGCAGGATTCGCAGTACTCCACTTCCAAGGTGGAAGACTATCGAGAAGGCTGATAACGATCCGTCATCCTCAGCTGCTAAAATGATCAAGTCACCTACTACACCGACTAAACTCCATAATGATCAAGTCTCAACTCCAGGGTCAAACTTCACGACCGATCGAGACGTAGACGGGAGAGTCATTTATCGCCGACGGAAAGATTGACAATTAATAGGGGAAAACGATGAAAAGTATCCCCACCATGAAGAATCGTGTCAGAGTGAGCTATCACTTGAAGAAGAAGTCCAAGATGCCCCGCGACAACTACAGGACGGCACTGACTCTACCACTGACGATCTTGAAACAATCAACCTTGGGACTGAAGACGATCCAAGGCCAATCCTGATATATTCAGCACTATCACCAGAGGAGCGGACCGAGCTGATAAAATTGTTGAAAGAATATCAAGATGTCTTCGCCTGGACGTACGAAGAAATGCCGGTTCTGGATGACAAACTCGCCACCCATCACCTGCACATCGTCCCTGGTTCCAAAGCTGTCAAACAACCGCCCAGACAATTTAGACACGAAGTCGAGGAGCAAATCAAGGTCGAAATTCAGAAACTGTTGGCAGCAGGGTTCATCAAGCCTATTCTTCATCCAACGTGGCTATCAAATGTGGTACCTGTTAAGAAGAAACATGGTCAAATCAGATGTTGTGTCGACTTCAGGAACTTGAATAAATGTTGTCCAAAGGATGATTTTCCTCTACCCAACATTGACATGTTCGTCGATGCAACCAGTGGTCACGGTATGTTCTCATTCATGGACGGCTATAGTGGGTACAACCAGATCAAGATGTATGAACATGACGCCAACAAGACTGCGTTCCGTACTCCCATTGGGAATTTTCACTACACTGTGATGCCCTTTGGATTAAAGAATGCTGGTGCCACCTATCAACGAGCCATGATTTCCATATTCCACGACATGATGCACAAGCAAGTTGAAGACTATGTTGATGATGTGGTGGTAAAATCGAAGACTCGAGCATCTCATCTCGAAGTTCTAAGGCAGGTGTTTGAAAGATGCAGAGAATACAAATTAAAAATGAATCCTTTAAAGTGCGCATTCAGAGTTTTTTTCGGAAAATTCTTAGGATTCCTGGTCTCGGCTGAAGGGATCAAAGTCGACCCAGACAAGGCAAAAGTTATTACCACCATGCCTCCTCCATGTACTGTTAAGGAACTACAGAGCTTTATGGGCAAGGTAAATTATATTCGACGCTTCATTCCTGGATTAGCTCAACTCATTGCTTCGTTCACACCTCTGCTGAAAAAAGGAGCAAGCTTCACCTGGACAACTGTTCAACAAGAAGCTTTCCATAAAATACAACAGATATTATTGTCACCGTCCTTCATGAGGTCTCCAGTGCAGGGAAGACCTCTAATTCTTTACACATCCTCCAGTGACGTCGCCATCGGCGCACTCCTCGCTCAGGAAGACGACGAAGGCGTCGAACGACCGATTTACTACTTCGGCCGCACAATGAGAGATGCTCAACTCCGATATCCAAAGACCAAAAGGGCATGCCTGGCATTGGTACATGTAATCCAGAAGTTCAGACATTACTTACTATCTAACAGGGTCGTACTCATCTCCAAAGATGATCCCATAAAGTTCTTGCTATCAAAGCCAGCCTTGATAGGGAGACCAGTGAAGTGGATACTCCAGATGTCAGAATTTGACATAGCTTGCACGCCACCTAAAGCCATCAAAGGTCAAGCGGTCGCAGACTTGCTCGCTGCTTTTCCAGGGGAAGACACAACAACACTACATGAAGAAGTGCCCGGCGAATTCCCATACATCTTGGTCATCAAGGAAGAAACATGGCTTCTATACTTTGATGGATCTGCCACCCCTAGTAGTGACACCGGAGGAGCGGGCATAGTACTGGTGTCTCCATCTGGTGAAGTTTTCTCACATTCGTTCGAGTTAGATTTCCACTGCACCAACAACTCAGCAGATTATGAAGCCTTTCTATTAGGATTATCCTTGGCCAAGCAAGCAGGAGCAACACACCTTGAGATAAGGGGGGATTCAAAATTATTGGTCAACCAGATGAATGGAACGTATTCTCTCAAGGAAATCACACTTGCTCCATTCAGAACCGAAGCTCAGCGACTGTTGACCTATTTTGCTGACGCAACGATCGTCCATACTGGACGGACTAACAATAGGCATGCTGATTTCCTAGCAACTCTCGCCTCCAAGCTACAATTTGAAGGAGCAGAGAATACGATCACTGTACAGAGGTGTACCGTATCTTCAACTTGGCTCACTCAGATAGAAGACATTCCAGCAAACGATTGGCGAGCACCCCTCATTCATGAATTGAGCAGCTATGTTTCAGAAGGCCAAGTCAGCCTCAAAGAATTAAAGAACTACTTCTTGATCCATGGAGGACTATACTATCGAAACCCTGATGGATCTCTATCACGATGTCTTGGGAACAACGAAGCGGAAGAACAACTCAAGCGCATACATGAAGAAATCTGCGGGCAAACGTTAGTGGTAACACTTTACAGAAAGCTTCAAAGAATGGGATACTACTGGCCATCCATGGAAACTCAGTCAAGATCTTTACAAGGATCTTGTCCTGATTTCCAAACACCTCCTCATCACCTGGAGGTTTTGACAGTCCACCGCACTGGGGACTGGAAGGAGCCTTACATCAAATACCTCCAGGATAACGAACTACCACTGGAAAAGAAGCAAGTAGTCAAACTCATTCAGAAAGCTAAAAGATTCGTCTATCTCGATGGGATCTTATACCGCAAAAGCTTTGGTGGGAATTTACTGAGGTGCTTAGCCGAACATGAAATCCTTACAATCCTGAAGGAAGTACATGATGGAGAACATCAAGGAAAGAGGAAACTATTTTTCTTCAAATTCATGAGAAATATTATTGGCCAACCATGGAAGATGATGCATCCGCACATGTTCAGAGGTGTCACCAATGCCAAACCCATGGTAATCTCATCCACACTCCTTGTCTCCCGTTGAATTCTGTGAATAGTCCGTGGCCTTTCTACATCTGGGGATTAGATATCATTGGGAAGATCAATCCAGCATCTTCAAAACAACATGAATACATCATCACTGCGACAGAGTACTTCACCAAGTGGGTCGAAGCTATTCCTCTTCGAAGCACCACTAGAGTTACGATTGCCGCCTTCATTCAAGAGCACATAATATGCAGATTCGGAGTTCCTAAGCATATCATCACATTTTCCAATCAAGATGTTGAGAAGCTGCTCAATAAATATGGGGTCAAACAAATCTTCTCCACACCTTACTATCCACAAGGAAATGGTCAAGCAGAAAGTACCAACAAGACTTTGATCAGGATTATCAGTCGGACGATTCATGACAATCCTCGATCATGGCATGAGCAATTACCCATGGCTCTATGGGCTTACAGAACTGCACCAAGGAGCTCGATCGGTACTTCGCCATATTCCCTTGTCTATGGAGCCGACGCCATACTTCCAGCAGAAATCAAAGTTCCCTCATCCAGGATTGCAGCATCCAGTGGTGTACAACGGGATGAGGCTGAAATTTCCAGATCAAGGATCGCTGAGCTAGATATGCTTGAATCAAGGAGAACCAAGGTGGAAAAACATTTGGAAGCTTACAAACATAGGATCTCCAGAGCCTACAACAAAATGGTAAGACCCCGAACATTTCAAGTAGGAGATTTGGTATTAAAGACGGCAAAGCACATTCAACAAGACATGTACGCTCCTAAGTTCTCTCCTAAATGGGAAGGGCCGTATGTTGTTATCAAAGAAGTGTCTAGCGGATACTACAGAATTTTAGCAATCAATGGAGGAAAGGAAGGAAACATCATCAATGGAAAATGGCTCAAAGCTTATTATGCCTGATCCACGAAACAAACTACCTCTTCATCATTTCAAGCATTTTCAAAAATGTAATTTCATTCCTCCAAAGAGCACGCGAATGCTCCTTTGTTCATTAAACATTTCATAAATGAGCAAAATTCGTTCATACCATGATCAATTGTTTCACCTAACTAGAAACTCAGGTTTATTCAAAAAGCAACAACCACAAATGCTCACTCAGAGCAAACCATCCAGCAACGGATAATCCCTGTAAGAAGCCTCGTCAAGCTTCTTCTGAAAAATCTTAGTCTTTGCCTTCAAGTCTTCGACCGCTTTCTCAACCCTTGCTGACACCAGATCCAGTATCCTCTCCTCATCCAGTAAAGCGACATTCATGGAAATTGCATCGGCAGCCTCTGCCGCCTTATGAACCTTGATTATCTCAAGACGACGACGGATCCAGCTTACATTGAATCGCAATATCTCACAATTCGAGATCATTTCATCCCATTTGTGCAGTTCATGGTTTTTGACGTCTCACAAATGCATCTGATTCATTTCCTCGATGATCGGCAATAGCCCCGCTACCGTGGTTAAAAGAGTTGGAAGAAAACCTTTCCACACTCCTGTGGTAGCAATGTGACCATACCTCTTCCAAATCTTGGTGTACAGAGGCGCATGACATTTGGGAATCACGAATCCACCGACCACTTCATTGTCTGGGAAGATATTAATCAATGGAGCTTCGAATAAGAGTCCAGCGGTTGGGTATTCACGAACATGGACATTGTCTCCAGTCTCCACGGATCCTGCAGAATCTTCACATGCCTGGTTTCTGCTTTCCTCAACCTCAACCACGGTCACGGACTTTCCACTCTTTTTTCGTCTAGCATCGACGACGACACGGACATCCGCCTATGATGAAATGAAGGAGTGTTAATCACGGGACTCAGTACAATCTCAAGAGTCATAGGTTTACTTACAGACGATCCAGCTTCAGCACGAGCCGATCCATACCGGGCCGTAGCTCTAACAGTCCGCTTAGGCCTTGTATTATGAGGAGTAGCATTCTTCTTACAGTCCTACGACAAATCATTCTCTTGTGATCAACAATCTCGATCGAACATGGACAAGAAAGGAGAAGAAGAAGAAGCGTACAACTTACTGAGATAGACGTTGCTATTTCACGCTTCGACTGAAGATCATCTTGAGAAGAAATGCTATTGATCGACATGACGGCAAGGAGTTAGGATCAAAACTTCTCTGCACGATGAAACTGACTCAGGAATGGAAGAAATATTTGCGTGGATCATAGATTTGGAGTCTTGAAGATATATATATCAGGCGATAGTCATCACTCGCGAATAGTCAACTCAGTTACGAGTTTCACTGAAACCCTAGGCTTCAAATACTAAAGATGCAGAGGAAAATAACGCACTGGGGACTGAACATCACGGGTCAAAGGATAGGCCACGCGGCCTTGTACACGTCATGAATTCTCAGCCGTGTGTTATGTTACTTCTCATGAAAATCGACAAGTCATGATGAATTTGGATGTATGGACATTGGTCCATGTCATGGATTAGAATAAATCGACGTTAACAAAATGTTCATCATTCAGAAGAAAAGTCTAATTGAAGTAAAGTCATTTAAACATTCAAAAGAAAGATATCCACTATGAATACTAAAAGGGAATGCTCTAACGTCTAAAGAAGATGGAAGTAAAACTACTCGTCGGACTCATCCGAATTGTCAGATTCATCGGTACTATCCTTCTAGGAATCATCTTCTTCAGAGACACTGTCAGAATCATTGGTGAATTCCGGTGGACGGAAGATAACATCATCATCATCTGAATCCGAGTCATGTTCTGCTGCAGCTTCAGCTTCAATTTTCTTCATCATCCTCTGATGCTCTCTTTCATATCGATCAGGCTTGATGTAACGCTCGGATGGTTCCCATGTGATCTATTCTTCAGAAGCATCAACATCAGAATCAGAAGGCACTCCATCCAAGAATTGACGCTTCTCCTCAACCCTCTGTCTCTTACGCCGGGTGCGATCTTTCTCACGTTGACGGGCATCCTCCTTTTTGTCTTCAGCTCCTCTTTTCTTGAGTACAGCAAAAGAGACTCTTCGCTCACCCAAGGGAACATTAGGCTTCACCCCTTCATGGGTAACCCTATCCTTTGATTTCGCTACAGGAGCATCGGAATCCTCATCAGAAGAGCCAGAGGAAGAAGAGGAATACCAGTAATCGTAATTGCTATTATTGTTGGTCGACATTTTCTGGAACCGGAAGATAAAAGATTACTACTATGTAAACAAACCAACATCAACAAAAAAGGTAACTCTGAACTCTTACCTCTTTACAATTCTAGTAATGGTAGTAGTTATGCCGTAAGAGTTAACACCTCAAAATCATTCGTCTCTTCGAAAACTGCAAAAACGAACGAAACTTTATTTAATTTCCGAAACTGATTTTTCATGAAATCACGGACACAATTTTCATAATGTGATCATTCACACAACTCACCTATGAAGTTTATAGCAATAAAATATTTCATCATAAATATATCGTCTATCTTCGAAGGTTCCTCAAAACACACGCTTTGATTTTTCGAAAAAAAGCAGCAATTAATGCAACTTGTATACATGAACTCTCAAGGATTTTATTTAATGAAAACAAACTCATGAAAATAAAATATATCATCATATTTTGCACAATATATGTCACGGCTGCATATATATATATATATATATATATATATATATAAACTATTTTCCTTCGTATCGTCATTATTTGTCTTTAAAACGAAGGTTTATTTCAAAATACTGTGAAAGCTCACATCTCATACATATGATAAAGTTTTGTATTTACATGAAAGCTCATAAGAAAATTTTTATCACTGGACACAAGTTCATCATATGAATTTCCCTTCGAGTCGTCGTATTTTGCCTTTAAAACGAAGGATTATTTCGATTTCGTGAAAATTTACTCCTTTTATGATAAAACCGTGGTACACATGAAATATCATACACTAAGTTTTATCACTGGACCTAGGTTCATATACTAAAAAAAATCTCTCCTAAATCGGGGATTATAGTTAGTTTTCAAAACTAACGATCGAACGAACATACGTTTTCAAAAACGAGGGTTTTTTCATAAAACTCACACTAATATACACACATGTATATAACTTCATCATGATCAAAGCATGAAAAAACCATGATACTCATGGACATCATCAAAAAAAAAGGGCTTACCTGGTCGGTGGTCGGAATTGGCCGAACGGACGATCGGCGGCGGTCGGACGACGGCGAAGCTCCGACAATTTTTTTTCCTCCACTCGCTGCTGACGTGAAGGTGATGGAGAGGTGATGAAGGTGCTGGCCGTGTGTGTGAAGGAGAAATAAAAAAAAGAAAAGGATTAATTCCTTTTATACCAAATTTTATTTCCAAAACCTAATTTCACAAGGATTTCCTTATTGGGCCCGGCCCGCAAATCCTAAACGACCAAGGTTCCATCGTCCAAACCAGCGGTTCACACTAATTTATGCTCATCAAATGATGCTCTAATCATGGCACTGAAGCCTTTATCAAGTCATGGTTTTCTCATATTCTCGAAATTCGGTAATGTCCTAACTTACGACTAAGTTCAATTACTTGTATAATTTATGGCCGGAAAATCACCATTTAATGCTGACTGAGGAACATGGCTTTCCTCAGTAAGAAGGGGACTTAATGTAGATGGTGGATTTTCAACAAGAGTTAAATCTTAAACTCGTGATTATACGAGCCTCTGATCCAACAATCAGACGTGAGTATCGAGGAACGGGTCTCTCATGGATTCTCAACGGAGAGTACTTTCTCTCAGAGTACATGTAGATATGTAGTCTCACGACTGGACAACGGCATATATCATAAATACTGAACACTTTCAGTGATTATTTCTATATAGTATCACGAGATGGAAGGCTCCTAGACAGCTTTCTCTGCTAGTATAGAGCGATAACGTCTTCAGGAACAAACAACGAGTTTACCCTGACTATATAAAGGATATGACTTACCGAAAAGCTCATATCGGGATAATTAATGCTCCTAGACAGCTTGCTCTGCTAGTATAGAGCCACAAAGTTAACTTTTCCTAATTAAGATTAATTCTGTCATGACATTCACTATTGAATTCCCAGAATAATCTATTATTGCTCCTATTCCATGGTCGAATCCACGACTGGTCCCATGGAATGGCAATAACAATTGCTCCTATTCCGTGGTCGAATCCACGACTGGTCCCATGGAATGGCAATAAACAATTATTCTTATTCTATGATCGAATCCACGGCTTGATCTCATAGAATAGCAATAACTATATTATCTAATTACTCCGATTTCATGATCGAATCCACAACTGGTCTCATAAATGGTAATAGATAAAACTTAATTAATCCGATTTTATGGTCGAATCTACGATCCCATGGAATGGTAATGCTCACTTTATTATTTTGAATTCGTAGTCGAATCCTCAGCTGATCCTATGAATTAATAATAAACATCTTATTATTCAGTTTTGTGAATTATTCTCCACTGAATTCCACAATTAGTAATAAATAACCGGGCGTATGAGCTACCTCTAAGTAAGCCCCGTTTTATATGGTGAAAGTGTATTCAACGACAATGCACTAACAGTCACCGCACGAACGAGTATTTCAAAATACGACGAAACGATTAACCTATTGCAAAATAGAAAGAAAATAATAAATAATAAAAATATTGACCAAGGCGCCAAGGGATTGGACTCATTGACTGGCCGACCGTGCCATGACCAATCCCACGCCGGTTTTATATTTTATCATATTTTTATTATTTTCCTTCATCTGATGAAGTTCCTTTCATTTGAACAAATCTCCTTTGTCTCGAGGAAACTCCTCGACTTCATGGTGCTTTCATAAACCCATGAAAATAATATAAAGTTAAGGAAAAATAGTGTGGGGTGTGACCATTGGCCAACCGGCCATGCCTTGGTCCCAGCCGGCCCCACACCTCATGGTTCCTCATTATATTATTATTATTATTATTATTATTATTATTATTATTATTTCTCTGATTTCATGAAAAAACTCCTTGATTTCATGGTATTTTGCAAAAATTAGGAAATAAATAATATAAAATTATGAAAAACTTGTGGGACCGGGCCCTAGCCTGCCGGCCATGCCCTAACCGGTCCCACACGCCCTTTTATTTTATTATTATTTATTTTATCTTCCTTGAATTTATCGAATTCCTTGATTTCATGCTATTTCTCTCAAATTAGGAAACTTTCCCTCAAATCATGAAAAATACATTAAAAAATATATATAAAATTATGAAAACTTGTGGAACCGGGCCCTAGCCGGCCGGCAATGCCTCCCATAGCCCCAGACGCCCTTGTTTTTATTATTTTAATATTTTTGCTTCCTTGAACTCATGAAACTCCTTCACTTCAGGGAAACTCCCTAAATTCATCAAAACTCTTTAAATCCATGATATTTTTCATAAAATCATCAAAATATTATAAAATTAAGGAAAAGGCACCGCGGGACCGTGGCCACGAACGGCCGACCATGTCTTTACCACGGCGGTCCCACGCCTCCTCATTCCTTATTTTATAATTATTTTTCATCATCTCATGGTGTTTTCCTCAGTTTCGTCGAAACCCTAATTTTGGCATATTTTCTCGAATGGATGCTCAATTGCACGCCAGAAAATATCAAAATTCTCAAGACTGAGACACGGACGCCTTGGGGACACGAGCAAGCTATCTTGACCGACCAAGATTAGCTCTTTGGCTCACGGAAGCCAGTCACATCAATTTTCACAGTTTTGACCTAATTTGCACAATTGCTCGTATTAGGTCCAAAACTCTTCCGAACACTTTGGATTTTCATGAAGTGATCATCAGGCGGTCACGTGACTACCCAGGGCCGGTTTCATGACCCCATGGTCGGTCCCTCACTCCGTCATAATTAATTAGGTTTTATCACATAAGGCTCAGACGAGCATTTTCGAATAAATGATTAAACCAACATTTGATTATTCTTTCACCAACAAATCGTCAACTCTTCAGTAGTTCTTCGTATTTGCTCACGTTGGCATATGGACACTACATGGTTGATCCACGGTCCCATGTAGTCGCTCCCTCCTTCGTCCCATGGTTAAAATTCTGACGAACCATGAATTGATCATCAATTGATCAAATTAGGGTTTCTGAATCCAAGGATCATCATTCCAGATTCCAACCTTAATAATTTTACGACGACCTCATGGTCATTAATTTTATTAATTATGCTCGGTTCAACGACCAGTATTCTAATTAATATTTTTGGTACGCTGCCAATAATCCATCAGATGAGCAACACATGCTCAGACGATCAAATATTCAACAATTCATCACATGAGCAACACTTGCTCAGATGATAAATATTTGCTCAAACCAAGGAATATTGGTTAAACAATCAATATTCAACGATCCATCAAATGAGCAATACTTGTCACTTCATCATAAGAACTATACCTCTGTCTCATGACATGTTCAACTCATGAGTTTCAGAACATCATGTTCAACTCATCAACTACATGGACTCATCGTCCCATCAAACCACGAAGTCATCAACTGACTAATATACCACGAGACGCTAATCATGTCACTTTGGAGGATATCACTTATGGTTTTGGTCTGGTGGTCTACGGCACGTGTGTTCAAACACACGATGGAATGTGAGCAAGTCGTGCAATCAGTTGAAGGAATTCACGAGGTAGTGGGTGGAAAATCGACCAAGTCTCCACACGTTGAGCAACTGGTTTCAAACACGATCTCCACTTCCCCACTCCTTGATTCCATCAAATGTCACACTTCATGGGGTTATGGTGTCTAAAATTCCAACAATATAAATAAGTCTCTAAATCATGATTGAATCATCATCAACAGTATCATCAATCTCACGTCAAACTGACAACACGAGATCATCAACTCATCAATTGAGCAACTACTCTCAATTGAGCAATTTCAATCATTCAGAGCTTATCATATTCAGAATTCACACACCTACAATCTTTGATTACCATTGATTCCACGCATTTCTCAGCTTCCCTTCTACAGATCAACCCATCCTCTCATGTGACCGAATTTACTCTGGAACTGTTATTGTCTTGATTTAGGCCGAAGTACTACAGATTGATCTCTCGAATCTAAAGCACCCCCTTTGCAGCGGTGCATCTGTGTGAGGTTTAACATTTCGCTCGGTTCGAGTAGTCTCCTCCGTACGGTCGTCTCCTCAATTCCTTAAAAACCAACAAATCGTTTTTCCCCATCCACAACTCCATCTTAATCATTGAAACATTCTTGGAAGACGGGAAAAGCTGTCTCGCACAAACTATTAGCTTCAACGCGATTTTCAAGTGATCAATAGATCAATACGAAACATTCTGAGTCTATATCAAATGACTGTCTCACACAAATCATGTAAGATGTTACCAGGAGATTTCCACATGATCATCTTTTGACTTTCGTCAAGAATAAAGATGAACTTGGTTAAAGCAAAAGCTTACCAACACATATTTCGAGAAATATGTAAGCGAGTTAAACTCAGCTCGAAATGTCAAATGTGTATAACATAAAATCTATATAGCTATACGACTTTTGTCTCAATAGGAGATAGAAATAGAAATAGACTTATGAGTGATAGATGAGTTCAAGTCTCCACATACCTTTTGTTGATGAAGTTCCACAAACTCCCCTTAGTAGTTCTTCGTCTTCAATCGATGAACACCGTGAAATCTAATGCTCAACTACACATTCTATCCTAATCTGAGACATAGCTATAAGTAGACTAGAAATCAAGACTTATAGTGTTGGAAACTAAACTTGACAACTAGCTTGAGATAACAACGCTTGCGAGTTCGACCGAGAAGCGCTCTAACAGTTTCGACATATTTTTGCCAAATTTTTGACGTTGGTGTAAATTTCACCAGTAAAATGGTATGTCTTTGGTAGTGGTGTTGCTGGTTGATAGTTGTGTCAGTTGGTGGTGGTGTCTTTGATAGTGATAGCAGTGATGGTTGGTGGTAGTGTTTCTGGTCGGGGGTAGTGGGTTAGTGATGATATTGGTAGTTGCTATGGATTTTGTTGCTGGTGGTGCTGGTTGGTGGTGCTGATGGTGATGGTGGTGCTGGTTAGTGAAGGTGGGCTGGTAGAGATGATATTGGTGGTAGTGGTTGGCGATGGAGGTGTTAGTTGGCGATAATAATGGTGGTGGCGTCGATGATAGTTGTAGTGGTGGAGATTATGGTGTTGTTGGTGATGGTGGCGTTGGTTTCCAATGGTGTTGTTGGCTGGTGATTTTCCTAGTTGGTCGTGGTGGGTTGGTGTTGGCAATGTTGGCAGAGAATAGAATAGGAATTGAGAATGGGATCATATTTTTATGTTTCTTGGGTTGAATTAAGAAAAAAAGGTGGGGTGGGGGGGAGTTTTTGTGGTGGGGTTTTTATGTGCGAATATTATGTGTAATGTTTGATTGATATGATGGTTGAATATTTTTGTAAAGACGTACGAAAAGGATTGATAAGCGACCGATATGGATATGAACCTCCGTATTCAAAGAGCCAGAAGAAAATAAAATAGGCTTGCACCTGTTAAATTTAATTTAAAATAATAAATTTTACCTTGTATTATTGAATCAAACTATGTTCATATTTTATGCTTCGGTTTTAAACTTTCAAAGTTGTATAGTAATTAATTGCTAATCCAAATTAAAGTTGGTACTAAATATCTCAAGGTGTTACCGTAGAGGTATAAAATATGGATTTCCAGCACGTTTACGGTACAACGCATCATGCTTAAATTCGAGTACATCACAACATGTGATATGACATGGTTCAGGCACAACACATTAGCTTAGTACACTATGTTTTGCCAGATAATCATATGATTATGCAATCAACGCGGCACAACATGCAAAACAAATAAATTAAATGTGTTGCACAACACAGTACGACATGCGGAGAAAGTACGTCACAATTTACAGAAAATATTACACAATACGGTACAATACATCACATTTCATGTATATTTCAGAAGAAAAAAACCTCTATTTAATTCTATTATTGACATTTTTATTTTCGTAATGTTGATTTGTTTTTATAATAATACATACAATATAAAAAAGAAAAACCCTTCATATCCCCTGAAATCTCCATATTACATCCATCTAAGTTGTTTTACGTTATGATGTACCATATTACGATTATCAGTTCGATAAGTGCTCCCAGATGTTGTTGATTGAATACGATCATCAGTTCGATCAGTGCGCCACCTATCGGTTGGAGGATGATGTTGATATTCTTATCTCGAACTCCATCGTCCATATTCAGGGGATGTGACCGCATCAGACCCAGATGTTGTCTTGACTTCAGCAACCCCAGATGCGGCCCTGAACCTAGGTACATATCTTTCCAGTGTTGTATCAGTAGTCCCAGGTGCACCTGAAACGGAAGTCGGAGCAGCAGGAACAGGTGGTGCTCTATTCAACCGAGCCTCTCTCTCCTCCGCTTCGGCCTCTCTTTGCCTGTGCTTCTCGGCATTTAGTGTCCCTATAAATGGATGTAGACTTAGAAGGAAATAAACTTTTCTTCTTGCCATCCTTGTAGAAAGTATATGTGTTCTCAAAACAATTGTGAACAACACGCATATCATATTGCCATGGTCTTCCAAGAAGTAAATGTGTATCAGTCATGTTAATCATGTCACCCAAGACTGATTCTTCATACCCAGTGAAAGAAAATTCGACAAGACATTGGTGGGTAATTTTTTGAGAAAAAGACTTATTAACCCAACCAACTGAATAAGGATGAGGATGTGAGGTAATTGGTAATTCTAACTTCTAAACTGCATCAGCTGAAATATAATTATCCATGCTTCCACTATCCATTATGAAATCACAAGCCTTTCCGTTCATTAAACACCTTGTTCTGAAAATATTGTTCCTTTGTGAATAAGAAGGTTGAGAAAGGAACAAAGGTCGAGTCATTCCCAAATAATGTTCATTGTAAATCTCATGAACCTCTTGATAATCCTCATTATTCTCTGCATCGTCCTCAGATTTCTCGAAATCATATGAATCTCCATTAGTCAACCCATTATACTTATGCGCCTCTTCTTGACCATCATTAACTAACCCATGGAATTTTCGTCACTCAGAAGAGGTATGTCCATGTTGTTGACATTTTTTACACTTGTCTCCCTTAAATTTGACATAAGGGTTCTGGTCGGTTGTCAGTCGACGCAAAAATAATTTAATTTCTTTCACTGCACAATTAAATAATAGTATAGTTATAAGAACAGATTCGTTCCACAAGGATATACGGGTTGTTATTCGTAATTGAAAACTTAAATAACCTGGGGGGGATTTTTGATTTAGGTTTAAAATAATTAAACTAATAATAATACCAAAGAATGAATAAAGAGAATCAATAAGTTGAGAATACTGGTTAAGGGTTCATCATCAATCATAATACATGCATTTCGACTAATAACTGGTGTTGTCACTCAATCATTCATTATCAAGAGTCCTAAAGTACCCCGTCGAGAGCATACTCCGGTAAATTCCTTATATCATCATATACCATAACGATGAATATGTGAATACTAGTGAACAACCTAATGAAACGTACTATTAGGTTTAATCCTCCAAGAGCCTTAAGTTCTATGAATTAGACTAATCCATGCAATAGAAATACTACGAGTAAACTATTTAACATAGGTCAAGCTTATACTTGCAATCACACAAAGGTTTTGAATACAATTGGTAATCACAATATGCTACTTATGACAATGTTTATCAACAATTACGTTTCTCAAAACCTAATCTAGTTATAGAAATGCATTCAAGATCATTTAGTAGCAGCTCTTAAAAAAACAATCATGCAACCATACATCGTGATAATAAATGGTAGTACAAGATAATGATGATTTATTAAGATTTCAAGACCAATACATTAACTTAGTGACATGTTTATGATATCCGACAACATCCTTAACCAATATGAAGTGTTTAGCTACTCATGGATTTCTTAAAACCCATGAAAAATAATAAGAAGAAAAATAAAGCAAACCCTAGGTTCAATCGTGATGATCGAACGCCAAAATCGTCAAGCCCTAGCTCTTTTCTTCTCTTCCCAAAAGTATGATATAAGATCCTTCTCAAAGTCTCTCTTTAATAGGGTTCAAGTATAGAAACACCCGTGCATCCAATCCCGATCGAATTAGGTTCCAAACTCGCCAAACTTCCAAAATAGGCTCACGCCCAAAGTCGGTCTCGTGTAAATGCTGAACAGGTCCAGCCCATATAGTATTTGGCTTTTCAGTTCTCTGAAATCGACAGCCTTTTACTTCTATTACTTTCACGGACATTAACATATTATTATTTTCCCTGAGTTTGTCTACGGTAGAGTTTTCCAACCGTATCTTTGTCTGAGATTATGTACGGTTCATTTATTGATCGGAAAATTGACGTACCCTCTTAGGTAAAGAACAAAACGCTTGTAAACATAATTGAGGTTTACTTTATTTTTTTTTTCTCTCTTTTGTGTCTGTCTATCTTTCTTTCTTCTTGTTCTTCAATTTGGGAAGGAGGTAATCATTGTTTTCATTCAACTCGTATGATAGTAAGGTATGGGTTTGTTGTAATTTATGTCAATTCTACTTGAATAGTGTGAATTGACTTAGGGTTCTCAATATGGTTAAATTTGGGGTTTTGATACATATTTAATTAGGGGAAGTTATTGAGAATTATAGAGCTCTCATGATAATCAAAAAACCAAAGTTTGTAGAACAGAGAAGAAGATGATATTATTATACAAGATGATAAAACATGACAAGGAATATTCATACATATTTAATACTGTTTGTTTACAAGACAAAGTCAATGATTATTGACAGGACTAAGGTCAATAAATAAAGACTTGACTTATTATTCCTATTATACCCATCAAACTGATAATTGATACAAGAATCAGTTTAAAGAACCCAAAAAGAAAAACAAACTAAGAGATATAAAAGAAAAACATGTTCTGAAGAAGACATATAACATCTGAAACTAAGAAGTATTAGATACAAAATTCCCAGAGACAGCCAAAAAACACTATGTTGATGAAGTGCTGGCTGGACATAAAGCTAATGAAATAGTTGTTGTATCTTGACATAAAGCTGCAGAAGTTGTTGATGAAGTTGGAGAAAAAGAACCAAGTAACTGTTGTAGAAGAGAAGTAAATGTTGGAGCACACAATCCCTTAGTAAACAGATCTTCCAACTGATTTGAAGATGTTATATGTTGAACATTCAGAAATACACTAACCACCAGTTCTCTCACCACATGAAAATGGATTTTTATATGTTATGCCCTGGAGTGAGAAACTGGATTAGCGGTCAAGTAGATTGCACTTGTATTATCATAATAAAGTGTAATTGGTAGCTTTAAGCGAATATGAAGTTCAAATAATAATGAAGAGAACTATTCCAATTCAGCTGTAGCTACAGATAAACTTTTATATTTAGCTTCAGCAGTTGACCTTGACACAGTGGTTTGCTTTTTACTAGACCAAGAAACCAATGAATCCCCTAAAAAGATAGCATAACCACTAGTTGATCTAGCTGTTTCAGGGCAATTTCCCCAGTCAGAATCAGTATAAGCCCTTAACTCTTTAATATCACCTTTTTTAATAGTCAAACCATAACCAATAGTGCCCTTTAAATACCTAAGGATTCTTTTAACCAATAAGAGATGAACATCTGTTGGGACATGCATAAATTGACTCACATAATTGACAGTGAAACAAATATCAGGTCTAGTTAAGCACAAATATTGCGACTTCCCAACAATAGTTCTATAAGCTAACACATCTTATAATAAAGTTCCATCACTAATAGATACTCTATGTCCTTTAGCTACAGGTGTACTACAAGGACTACATTCTGTCATATGAGCTTGATGAAGTAATTATAGAGTGTACTTTTTCTGTGCCGGTAAAATTTTAGTTGATGTTCTATTTGCTTCAATACCCAAAAAATAATTGAGATCTCCTAACTGCTTCACTGCAAACTGAGAACTCAAAAACTGTACTAGACGATCAAGTAATATATTTGAAGTGAAAAAGCGGGGTCTAACAACACCATACAATATTTCGATTAGCAATCTGTATGGACTAACTCCGAAATACTTACTAGAGAATCAACTAGACAATCAGACTCAATCTAGACAAAAGTATCTCAATGAGTTAATATCTCTCTCTTGTTTTGATTTACTCAAGCTAATAGAAATCAGCGAGTTTATAATCAAACACAAGGAATAACTTGGACGGTATCAAAGACCAATGTTCAAGGATCAATCAATATCAATCAACAACCAAAGGTCGGATTTCCAATTGATTGATTCAAACGCACAACATGTATTATTTCAATTATATAAACAAATATAATGCGGAAATAGAAATAACACAGACACCAGAAATTTTGTTAAAGAGGAAACCCCAAATGCAGAAAAACCGCGGGACCTAGTCCAAATTGAATACACACTGTATTAAGCCGCTACATACACTAGCCTACTCCAAGCTATCTTCAGACTGTACTATAGTTAAACCCCAATCAGTATCCCACTGATCCAAGGTACAATTGTACTCCCTACGCCTCTGATCCCAGCAGGATACTGCGCACTTGATTCCCTTAGATGATCTCAACCGCAACTGAGAGTTGCTACGACCCAAAATCGTAGGCTTTAATAATAAAAAAATCTATCTCACACAGACAAGTCTATCAAAGGATCAATTTGTCTCCCACAGAAAAACCCTAAAAGTTTTTGTTCCGTCTTTTGACAATAATCAAGGTGAACAGAGGAACCAATTGATAATCCGGTCTTATATTCCCGAAGAATAGCCTAGATTAATCAATCACCTCACAACAATCTTAATCGTATGGTAGCGAAACAAGATGTTGCAAAATCACAAACAATGAGACGAAGGTGTTTGTGATTACTTTTTATATCTTGCCTATCGGAGAACTCTCACGATCTCTATCCAATCAATATGATTGTACTATTACGATACAAGATGCAAGATCAGATCACACAACTACGATAAAAGTAGTATGGGTCTGGCTTCACAATCCCAATGAAGTCTTTAAGTCGTTAACCTGATTTTAGAAGAAGAAAACCTAAGGTTAAAGGAGAAACGACTCTAGCACGCAAACTAGAATCACACGTAAGGTGTGGGGATTAGTTTTGCACAATACTAGATGTCTCCTTTATATAGCCTTTCAAATCAGGGTTTTCCCTTAGTTACAAAGCAATCAATATTCAGCGTTAGATGAAAACCTGATTTAGATTCAAGCTAATATTTCTCAACCGTTAGATCGAAAACTTAGCTTGTCATACACAAATGACTGTACGCTTCTAGGTTTATTAACCGCACCCAAACGTGTACATTGTTGGTTCAACAATAGTCTACCCAAAAAGGTTAACCATATGAGCGTTTCATACCAACCATGTTCTTCTTCACCATAACTAGTTCAATTGACTCAAATGAACTAGTTACGAGAGTTGTTCAATTGCAAGGAAATTTTATGTAACTACACAAGACACAATTGAAGCAAAGATGATTTTATTCACTCGAATCGGTTCATGAACTTTAATAGCCACGGTTTGCAAATGCATTCCTTAGTATTTTAAGATTAAGTTCAGAAATCATCTTTAGATATATAACCTTCTCAAGTTCGCAGACTAGGTTCGCGGACTTAAGACACCGGATAGAGTTTACAAACTCTAGCTGAAATTCTCGGGTTCGAGAACTATGCTGGTTCGCGGACTTGGCTCACGCAAGTATTTTGTCAACTCCAGCAGAAATTCTCGGATTTGAGAACTTCGGCAGTTCGCGGACTGAGTTCGCGGACTTGGCACTTGCCATTCTTCCAGTTATCTTGATCACCAAAGTTTGAAAACTTCGGTTCAAGGAATCCATTGGTTAGTAATCTAAACTCTCATTCCAATCATTGAAACATTCTTAGAGGACGTTATACAGTTTTTACACTATTTCTCGTCAAAGCAATTTTCAAAGTGATTGAAACATTCATGACTTTCATCACTAGGTAAAGATAAACTTGGTCGAAGCGAAAAGCTTACCAATACATATTTCGAGATATAGATAGGCGAGGTATACTCGGCTCGAAATACCAAATGTGTATGATCTAGTCTATATATATAGCATACAACTTTTGTCTCAAAGAGTAGGAGATAGAATAGATAGACTTTTGGGTGATAGATAAGTTCAAGTCTCCACATACCTTTTTGTCGAGAAGTTCCACTGGTTCCTTGAGTATATCTTCTACTTGTATGATGAATCGCCATGAAGTCCTTGAGCTCAACTACACTTACTATCCTAGTCCGATACTTAGCTATAAGAGACTAGAAATCAAGACTTATAGTTTTGATCACTAACATTGACAAACATTCTTGAGATAGCAACGCATGCGAGTTTGACCGAGCAGTGCTTTAACAATTTCCCCTTTGTCAATTTTTAGTGACAAAACTGTTAATACATATGGAATACAAAAAAGATAATGAAACTTTAGTAGATCCTATTCCACATGTCTAATCTTCAACATTCCTCGAAATCTTCGTCACTTCCAAGTACTCCAATGATCCCTAAAGGTTGTAAGTTTAGCACCATCGTTGTTGAAGATCCGTAGCTATAACAATGAGAAAGCATCGGTCTCGATCATTGTTATACAATGTCATAGTATTATTATACAGTGTCAAAGTCCAATTGTATCACAACTTCAACAATAATACTATGGTGATATGTATCATTCCCCCTTAGTCAATACTCCATCTCACATGAAAACCACTCCCCCTTACACAATGATCCGAAAATCATATGTATTTGTAGTGTGAACTATATATTAATTCTCCCCCTTTTTGTCAATAAAATTGGAAAAGGTACAAGAATGGGATCATAATGAAATTTTCGTAAGAGACATTTCATGACTGAGAGAAAGAAACACACATCATCTTATTTAGATGCAATCATATAGCCGAAGCTAACAGCATTCATCAAGGAGTTTAAAGATACAAGATAACCCCTCTAAAATTCCACAGTCGCACACCCCTTAAGATATGACCATTAAGCACAAGTTCAAAAGAACTCTCCCCCATTTGATGTCATTCCCGAAAGAACAACAACAAGCGACCTTAATTTCAAGAGAAACGAAGGATTTTTATTGGACACCAAAACCATGAGAATGATTTTTATATCCAAAACTCAATCAAATTATTCACAAGTAAACCCATGAATAATTTAATTGGAATATATAATGAGTGATCAATTTAATTGATTGTGCTCAACATAAGTAAACTTACGGAGCAACGACTAAGATAACCATACAAGAGAGTGATTGTCTTAATCGTTCATATACTCAACACAAGAGAACTTGTGGAGTAATAACTAAATAACCAAGAAGATGATTAATTTAGTTCTAAATGTTCAACATAACGTACCTCACGGAAAAACCAACAAATCTAATCAAGAATAATCAACTTGGTTGTATCGTGCTCAGCATAAGATACATTACGGAGCCTTACGGCAATACAAAAAGGATGGATCAATGAAGATCAATACCGTGGAATACATAAGGATTCATTCTTTTGTACAAGCATATATAATAGCAATAATCCTTGGATACAAAAGATTTTAACCTATCTTCCGTCAAAGATTGACAATATAGGCTTAACTTTTGTAAATGTCAAAAGTCTATTCATCCTTAAACCAATACATGAATACCGATCATGAACGACTTTACTTTTGACAAAATATGGGACAACATAGTTCACGGACGTAAACACCAAAATCCCATAACAAATTGCAATATAACAAATCATAAATATTGCAAAACATCATCTTCCAAATAGTTTTAGAATTTAAAACCAAAAAAACTAAAAACAAGAAGATAAAAACAATAGCTATGTGTAGTCACAATCATCGCTATTCAAAGCACTAGTTATTCTTCCAACTAAGCCAAAAAGAAGACATACTAGGCATAATCAAGATAAAATCCTATGATGCATTTCACTTACTTTGAAGATTCTTCTCGTATTCCATATATTCGCAAGCTCATCTTCGATTAGATCAATCCTAGATTCAAGATTATCCATCTTTGTTTCAAGTCTTTTGGAGGAAGCTTCGAGTTCGCTTTTCAGGCCACGTACTTGCTCCAACACGAGATTCATGGTTAAAGAGAGCTTATCAAATTGTGAGATAGAAAGAATTTCATCAGAGGATGAGATACTCTTGTCATAACACATTTCGTTATCAGAAGAATCAAACTGAATCTTCTTTGAAGGAAATAAAACAGTCCATACATTAATTTCTTTGCTAGAAAGGCTAGAGGAAGACATGATAGAGAAGATAAATGAAATGATCCTTCAGAGAAAGGAGAAACTTCATTTTAAAGGAATGAAGATGGAAAAATTCCAAAAACGACCTTTAACCAAACCCTAACAAAATTCGGTTATCTTCAGAAAAAGTATTTTAAAGAGTCAAAAGTCGTACATGAACAGTCAACGGTACTAGGGAAGAGTAAACTAGAAAATAACAAATACATTCCATTATAACCCTCTTCAAAATCATGATTCTTGCTTAAGAGGAACAGACGAGAGAATCATGAGAAACAAGATTACAGATTATTCCAATCCAATAGGACTGGGTTATTTCTCATGAAGAGGGGAATTGTTTGTTAAATCAAGTTTATGCTTACTCTTTAAAAAAGAGTTATGCACATCATTCTTTTCCCTTTTAATAACAGTTTTGAGGAACTTGAATGTAATTGCGCAAGTCCTGCACTGTTCTAGAAATCAATTTTTGAGAGAAAAAGGATTTCATAGAAGGTTTCTGCTTCCCTTTTTGCACATAACGTTTAGCAGAGAAGGACTGCATTTGACTATTTGTGCTAAGATGGTCCTGATTTTTACACAAAGAACCCAAAAATTTTGGTAGCATCTTGTGTCTTTCTGTATCACTCTTGTTTTCAAGATGACTAGGGAGTGATACAAAGTCAGGTGACATTTGCTGACACAGCTTATGAGATATGGACGGAATAATTCGGCATGTCGTATAAGGATCACGATTATGATTTTCAGCAAAGAGATTAAAATAACATTCATGGTTTTCATCCTCAGGATCATAATCAAGGGTATTCATCCATGCTTTAGTTATCTTATTCTCCTTAAAATCTGGACCATTGAGAGTATGAATACTTTTACAGCACAAGAGACTAGTTTCGCTAGTGCAGTTTTTCTGAACTCTCTTATCCCTCTTTTTGATTAATTGAACCTCTTTTTGAGACTTTCTTTTACTTCGTCTAAGAATTTTCTTAAGTTTTTGTATAAGCAGAAACAATGTAGAAATAAAGCAATTCTCATTTGTTTTATTAATCAGATGAGGGCGGTGAGATTTTCCATCAGTAGTAGTAATTTGATTACTACACATGTGATGTTTATCTTTAAGTTCGCGATCGAAAATTTTAAGCTTCCCAACAAGCGTGTTTCGCGAAAGAGTATTAAGGTTATTTCCCTCAACGATGGCATGTTTTTTAGATTCGTATTTAGATGGCAGTGATCGGAGAATCTTCATCACAATTTCCCTTTCAGGAATAGTCCTACCCAATGCACAAGATGCATTAATAATTGCAGACATTTTGTGATAAAATTCATCAAATGAATCTTCTTCTGCCATATGAAGGTTCTCCCATTCGGAATTAAGGTTTTGAAGCCTAGATTCCTTTTCGCTGGTGTTACCTTCAAATACAGTTTTTAAAGTATCCCAAGCATCTTTAGACGTGGAGCAATACGCCACATAGTGTCGAAGATCTGGGGTAATGGAAGGCATGATGGTATTCAAACCGTCGGAGTTTTACTTTGCAGCAAGAGACTCAGCAGCAGTATATGTACCAATGTTTTTAGGCATGATAACATCTCCAACTATAACGACGGGAACCTCATAGCCATTGACAGCATAAACCCATGATTGGAAATCACGCGATTGAAGAAAAGTACGCATAGCAATTTTCCACCATAGGTAGTTTGAGCCATCAAAGACTGGTGGTATGTTAACTGAGATAGCACAACTATCCATAGAGTCAGATCGCTACAAACACAGACTTGTAAGGTCTTGAACATGTTTGCTTGCTCTGATACCAATTGAAAAAGCGGGGGTCTAACAACACCACCCAATATTTCGATTAGCAATTTGTATGGACTAACTCCGAAACACTTACTAGAGAATCAACTAGACAGTCAGACTCAATCTAGACAAAAGTATATCAACGAGTGAATATCTCTCTCTTGTTTGGATTTACTCAAGCTAATAGAAATCAACGAGTCCTAATCAAACACAAGGAATAACTTGGACGGTACCAAAGACCATTGTCCAAGGATCAATCAATATCAATCAACAACCAAAGGTCGGATTTCCAATTGATTGATTCAAACGCACAACCTGTATTATTTCAATTATATAAACAAATGTAATGCGAAAATAAAAATAACACAGACACTAGAAATTTTGTTAACGAGGAAACCGCAAATGAAGAAAAACCACAGGACCTAGTCCAAATTGAATACACACTGTATTAAGCCGCTACAGAAACTAGCCTACTCCAAGCTAACTTCGGACTGGACTATAGTTGAACCCCAATCAGTCTCCCACTGATCCAAGGTACAGTTGTTCTCCCTATGCCTCTGATCCCAGCAGGATACTGCGCACTTGATTCTCTTAGCTGATCTCTGCCACAACTAAGAGTTGCTACGACCCAAAATCGCAGGCTTTAACAATAAACAAATTTGTTTCACACAGACAAGTCTATCAAAGGATCAATCTGTCTCCCACAGAAAAACGCTAAAAGTTTTTGTTCCGTCTTTTGATAATAATCAAGGTGAATAAGAACCAATTGATAATCCGGTCTTATATTCCCGAAGAACAGCCTAGATTAATCAATCACCTCACAACAATCTTAATCGTGTGGTAGCGAAAAAAGATGTTGCGGAATCACAAACAATGAGACGAAGGTGTTTGTGATTACTTTTTATATCTTGCCTATCGGAGAACTCTCACGATCTCTAGCCAATCAATATGATTGTACTATTACGATATAAGATGCAAGATCAGATCACACAACTATGATAAAAGTAGTACCGATCTGGCTTCACAATCCCAATGAAGTCTTTAAGTCGTTAACCTGGTTTTAGAAGAAGAAAACCTAAGGTTAAAGGATAAACGACTCTAGCACGCAAACTAGTATCACACGTAAGGTGTGGGGATTAGTTTTGCACAATACTAGATGTATCCTTTATATAACCTTTCAAATCAGGGTTTTGCCTTAGTTACAAAGCAATCAATATTCACCGTTAGATGAAAACTTGATTTAGATTCAAGTTAATATTTCTCAACCGTTAGATCGAAAACTTAGCTTGTCATACACAAATGATTGTACGCTTCTAGGTTTGTTAACCGCACCCAAACGTGTACATTGTTGGTTCAACAATAGTCTACCTAAAGAGGTTAACCATATGAGCGTTTCATACCAACCATGTTCTTCTTCACCATAACTAGTTCAATTGACTCAAATGAACTAGTTACGAGAGTTGTTCAATTGCAAGGAAATCTTATGTAACTACACAAGACACAATTGAAGCAAAGATGATTTGATTCACTCGAATCGGTTCATGAACTTTAATAGCCACGGTTTGCAAATGCATTCCTTAGTCTCTTAAGATTAAGTTCAGAAATCATCTTTAGATAATTAACCTTCTCAAGTTCGCAGACTAGGTTCACGGACTTAAGACACCGGATAGAGTTTACAAACTCCAGCAGAAATTCTCGGGTTCGAGAACTACGCTGGTTCGCGGACAGGGTCCGCGGACTGGGCTCACCCAAGTAGTTTGTCAACTCCAGCAGAAATTCTCGGGTTTGAGAACTTCAGCAGTTCGCGGACTTGGCACTTGCTATTCTTCCGGTTCTCTTGATCAACAAAGTTCGAAAACTTCGGTTCAAGGAATCCATTGGTTATGTAATCTAAACTCTCATTCCAATCATTGAAACATTCTTAGAGGACGTTATATAGTTGTTACACTATTTCTCGTCAAAGAAATTTTCAAAGTGATTGAAACATTCATGACTTTCATCACTGGGTAAAGATAAACTTGGTCGAAGCGAAAAGTTTACCAACACATATTTCGAGATATAGATAGGCGAGATATACTCGGATCGAAATACCAAATGCGTATGATCTAGTCTATATATATATCATACGACTTTTGTCTCAAAGAGTAGGAGATAGAATAGATAGACTTTTGAGTGATAAATAAGTTCAAGTCTCCACATACCTTTTTGTCGAGAAGTTCCACCGGTTCCTTGAGTAGATTTTCTACTTGTATGATGAATCTCCATGAAGTCCTTGAGCTCAACTACACTTACTATCCTAGTCCGAGACTTAGCTATAAGAGACTAGAAATCAAGACTTATAGTTTTGATCACTAACATTGATAAACATGCTTGAGATAGCAACGCATGCGAGTTTGACCGTGCAGTGCTCTAACATGAAGTACAAGTTAGCAGAATATCATCAACATATAGAAGTAATACCATCATTTGTGAACCAGCAACATAGACAAATAAAGAAAAATCTGAAACTGTTCTTACAAATCCATAAGAAAGCAATGCAGAACTAAATTTTTGAAACCATACTCTTGGTGCCTGCTTTAAACCATAGAGACTCTTTTTCAAATGACATACTTAATTTGGAAATTCTTTACTTACAAACCCTGGAGGTTGTTTCATATAAACATTCTCAGTCAAGTCCCCATGCAAGAATGCATTTGATACATCCAATTGCGTTATTGACCATCCTCTTGTAATAGCAATACATAACGCCACTCTAATTGTTGTTGATTTAACCATTGGACTAAAAATTTCACCATAATTAACTCCATCCTGTTGGTTATAACCCTGAGCTACTAATCTAGATTTACATCTATCAACAATACCATCAGATTTAAGTTTAACCCTATAAACCCATTTACAACCAAGTATATTCATATGAGACTCAGGATCCACCAAATCCCAAGTGTCATTACTCTTCAAAGCAACATTCTCTTCTTTCATAGAAACTTGCCATACTGGAATTTGAATTGCTTCCTTAAAGTTCTTTGGTTCAGTTAGAGTATTAAGTAAGGAAACAAAAGCCGAAGACAAAGGATATTTGACAGATGCATAGGAGATATGATCAGGAAAAGTTTTTGGTTTTAAAATGCCCTTATGAGATCTAGTAACAATTTTGGAGGCAGGAAATGGAACTGATGAAGTGGATGCTATAACAGGAAAGTCACATGACAAAGAAGGAGAAGAAGACTTTAATGTATTAATCAAAGGAGTAGAACCAGAATTTTCAGGAGAAAAATAGAACTCATTTTCAGAGAAAACAACATGTATGGATATATAAGTTCTTTTAGAAATAGGATTGTAACATTTGTAACCTTTATGTAAGATATTATACCCTATAAAAATATATTTAGCATATTTAGGTGACAATTTATCAACTCTTGAATGACCTAAGAAGGGATAGCACACACATCCAAAAACTCTTAACATAGAATAATATGGAATAGTATTGTATAAAACTTGAAAAGGAGATTTATTTTGAATTATAGGAGTGGGAGTTCTGTTTATAAGATATAAGTAGCTACCAAAAAAAAACATTATACAAGTATTGTTTAGGACAAGAAGCATTAAAAAGCAATGTATTGCTCATTTCAGTAATGTGTCTATGCTTTCTTTCAGCTAGACCATTTTATTCTGGAGTTTTTGGACATGAAATTCTTAATTGAATACCAGCATTATCTAGCAAACCCTTAAAACAACCTTTGACCAACTCACTTGCACCATCAGTTTGAAAAGCTATAATTTTTGTATGGAAGAAATTTTAAGTAAGATTCTTAAAGTGTTGAAAACATCGTAAAGCTTCACTTTTAAGTTGCATTGGATAAATCCAGTTGAATCTACTAAAATCATCAATAAAGAGAATGTAATATCTATGTCTTGTTAATGAGTCAACGGGAGAAGGACCCCATTCATCACAATGAATGAGTTCAAGAAGTGAAGAAGCATGAGAAGTTGATAATGCAAAAGAAAGTATCTTACTTTTTGCTAATTGACAAGAATTACAGATAGATGAAGAATCTGAAGACTTAACAATAGTATTTTATGAGTATGAAGCTGTTGAATTATCTTGGATGAAGGGTGACCTAATCTATCGTGTCACACTTTAGAAGGAGCAACAAGAGAAGAAAAAGCATATTGTAGCATAATTGAAGTAACAAGATAAATATTATTGACCATCTGTCCATGAGCTAAAAGAGCATGACTATGTAAATCTCTTATTTCATAACCTAGAGGATAAAATGTTATATAGCAAACATTATCCCTAGTAAACTTAGCAACTGAGAGCAAGTTATGTTTCATGGATGGCACATGTAGCACATTATCTAACTTGAAACTAATCTTTGGTGTATGAATAGTAGCATTACCAGTAACTGAAATAGGTAGAATCTTACCATTGCCTATCATAACATTGTCCTTGCCCTTGTAGGTAGAAGCATTCTGCAACAATGTTCTATCTCCTGTCATGCGAGTTGAAGCACCACTATTAGAAATACATATTGTATTTGAAGATGATGGATCATCATTAATTATTTCAGTAGTAGCATTTAGACTGGTATAAGCATGTTGAGATGGACCAGAAGAAAAAGCAGCATCATTTGAATATTGAGCTTGATTATCAGAAGTAGCAAAATTTGCTTGAGCTCTATATCCAAAATTATTTCCACTAGTTGAGTTTCCAGTTGGAGGTGGATGATATCTAAAAAAGCACCTTGTGCAGTATGACCATTCTTCTTACAAATTTGACAAAACATTTTTGAATAATCCACATATGGTCTTCTATCACCATTTGAAGTAGCCCCATTTGAAGAATTGGAGCTAGAACCATGCTGATATTGACTATTCTTATAACCACCACCATTGCCAGGCCTATTTGCACCACCATTCCTTTTATTTGCATTATAACCAGTAGAACCATTTCTTGCATATAATGCAGTAGAACTTTGCTCATCATAAATACTATGATGCTGATGTTACCTCTCAAGTAAAAACTGTTCATGAGAAAGCAATTTTTCCTTCAATTCTCCAAAAGTATAAGGTTGATCTATATTTTGTGAAGATTTCATTAAAACATCATAATCACTACTCAACCCATTCATGATAAACATCATTAAATATGCATCACTAACTCTTTCCCCAATTGTTGCCAGAGAATCAGCAATAGACTTAATCTTTTGAAGATAAACCACAATAGATTGATTAGCCTTATTAATTCCATGTAATTGAGTCCTAAGCATATTTTTCCTAGCAAGAAATTTTGTTCTAAAACTAGTATGAAGAAATCCCAAATTTTTTTAGCTGTTACAAGACCAAGAACAGGTAGATACAAATCGATCTAATTTTCTCCAAGATACCCATCTGGGTCAATAGTTTCAACACCATCCACGGTAATCTTATGTGGAGGTTCGGCTATATCACCATTCACATAACCATAAAGATCAGTAGAAACTAAAAGACCCTCAAATTGATCACGCCATAACAAATAATTGGAATCATCTAATTTCATGGAGATAAAATTTGTGATATTATTGAAAGGAAGAGAACTTGAATTACTAGTACCAACGGAAGCAGACATATCTTGAATTGGATCTGAAATACCAGTATTATTGTTGTTGTTATTGTTGATTATAGTACTTGTAGTATTGCTGACTAATCTTCCAGATCGAGTTGTTACCATAAACAAAAAACACAGATGAACCCTAAATTTTATTTATTGATAATTTGTTTAAATTGAGAAACCCAAATTGTTTCGTATGAATGAAGCTTGAAAAATTATTGAAAAAGATTATTAAAGCTTTGAAAGACAGGATCGTTACTAATCTGATACAATGAGAATTATAGAGCTCTCATGATAATCAAGAAATCAAAGTTTGTAGAACGAAGAAGAAGATGATATTATTATTCAAGATGATAAAACAAGACAAGGAATATTCAGACATATTTAATATTATCTGTTTACAGACAAAGTCAATGATTATTGACAGGACTAAGGTCAACAAATAAAGACTTGACTTACTATTCCTATTAGTTATAAATTGGGATTTGATGATACTTGGTTGACAAATTGAAATAGTGGTGATTGATGATTCAAATGGTGATTTTATTATGTTCTTATTTCTGATGGTGTTTTTGCTCATAAACTATTTGATGGAATTGCTCAAAGAGATCTCTATGTTGCATATTGTTTGAGTGGTGCCTAAAATTGTTGGTGGTGCAGGTTGGTGATTAAGACAAAAAATTTAAGAAATTGAAACGAAATTCACCTTTTTTTTATCGGCTGATATCTCGAATTAGCATTCATTTAGAGATAAAAATTCATCCATTTGATGTTGATTAGTAAAAGTCATCCCATGCTTCTATTCAATTTCTATCTTTTATATCCATAAATATATGCACAGTCGTCTCCTCCATATCCACATAACACTTTCATTGTGTTTTCCCCGACAAATATCATCCACGGAATCATATATATTAAGAAGAACCTTACGATTTGATTGAATGTTACCGGTAAACTTATGCCTCTTTCCCCGCTTAACATACAGATACTAATATCATGGAGATGCATTGAAGCGGTCAGGGTTTTTTAGACATTGTGCAGCCTAGTCAAATAGTCCAACTCGACCCAATTTTGTGACAACTATATACTTAACGATGGTTAACCGTTTTATTAAAAAAATGGGATGGAAAAGTGAAATTCGGTGTATTTTAGTAATTATGAAAAAATCGGGTGTATTTTTGTAACTACTAATCCCACGGGGTGTATTTTATCAAAATCCCCAAGATAATATCACCATAACCTCACCTGTAATCTCCTACGGTGGAGTATCCCACCATATATGCCTTCCAATATCAGCTCCTATAATATCTGGGTTTCAACTCGATTCCTCCCTGACTGTATACGAGAGAATATCTCTTCTAGTTCCCTGTTTTATCACTCGAACTTCTTCTCCCTTGAAAAAGCGGGGGTCTAACAACCACATCCAATATTTCGATTAGAAATATGTACGGACTAACTCCAATATACTATTAAGAGAATCAACTAGACAGTCATACTCAATATTAATAAAAGTATATCAAAGAGTTATATCTCTCTTTCTCGATTCAATACTTTACTCAAGCAAATAGAATAATTGAATACAAGAGAAATCACTTGAACGGTACCAAAGACCAATGTTCAAGGATCCATCAATTTCAATCAATCAACCAAAGGTTGGATTTCCCAATTGATCGATTTAATGCACAACCTGTGATATTTCAATTATATAACAAAATATAATGCGGAAAAGAAATAACACAGACACCGAAAGTTTTGTTAACAAGGAAACCGCAAATGCAGAAAAACCCCGGGACCTAGTCCAGATTGAACACACACTGTATTAAACCGCTACAGACACTAGCCTACTACAAACTAACTTCGGTCTGGATTGTAGTTGAACCCCAATCAATCTCACGCTGATCCAAGGTACAATTGCGCTTCTTACGTCTCTGATCCCAGTAGGATACTACGCACTTGATTCCCTTAGCTGATCTCACCCACAACTAAGAGTTGCTACGACCCAAAGTCGAATACTTTAATAAAAAATTCTGTATCACATAGAAAAGTCTACGGTAATAGATAAATCTGTCTCCCACAGAAATACCTACGAGTTTTTTGTTCCGTCTTTTGATAAATCAAGGTGAACAGGAACCAATTGATAAACCGGACTTATATTCCCAAAGAACGGCCTAGAATTATCAATCACCTCACAATAATCTTAATCGACTAGCGAAAGAAGATATTGCGGAATCACAAACGATGAGACAAAAATGTTTGTGACTTCTTTTATATCTTGCCTATCGGAGAAATCAATCTCAAGTCAATCCTTACGATTGTACTTAGTACAATAGAAATAGCAAGATCATATCACACAACTATAAGAAAAGTAATATCGGTCTGGCTTCACAATCCCAATAAAGTCTTCAAGTCGTTAACCTACAGGGTCTTCGTAGAAACCTAAGGTTAAAGGAGAATCGACTCTAGCTAATACAACTAGTATCATACATGAGGTGTGGGGATTAGGTTTCCTAATTGCTAGAGTTTTTCCTTATATAGTCTTTCAAATCAGGGTTTGCAATCAATGTTACCTTAGTAACAAAGCATTCAATATCCACCGTTAGATGAAAACCTGATTAAATTCAAGTTAATATCTTTCAACCGTTGATAGAAACTTAGCTTGTTACACACAGATGAAATGCATGTTTATATAGGTTTGTGTAACTGTACCCAAACATGTACATCTAGTTGGTTCAACAGTAGTTAACCAAATAGTTAGCCATATGAGCACTTTCATATCAACCATATTCTTCTTTACCACAACTAGTTCAAATGACTCAAATGAACTAGTTAGAGAGTTTTTCAATTGCTTAGATATTTATAATAGACACAATTGAAACAAAAACGATTTGATTCACTCGAATCGATTCATGAACTTTATAGCCACGGTTTGCAAACTTGCATTCCGTAGTTTATATAAGTTTGAGTTCACGAATAATCGTTTTTAGAAAATAACCAACTTAAGTTCGCGGAATGGTACCCGGAATAAGTTTGTTTTCAATTCACAAACACCAGCAGAAATTCTCGGGATGAGAACCTCCGACAAAACACGGACTTGTACGCGGACTCTAGTTCCGGTTTTCCTGGGCAGCAAAGTATGCATACTTTGGTTCAAGGAATAAGGACTTATACATGTATGAGTTATCACACAATGCTTATATCCAACAATGGTTATAAAATCTAAACTCTCATTTCAATCATTGAAACATTCTTAGAGGACGTTATATAGTTGTTGTTCACAAACCATTTTTCGTCAAAGCCATTTTCAAGTGATTGAAACTTATCATGACTTTCATCACTAGTAAAGATGAACCTGGCCAAAGCGAAAGCTTACCAACACATATTTCGAGAAATAGATAGGCGAGATAAACTCGACTCGAAATAGCAAATGCGTATAATCAAAGTCTATATAGCAAAACGACTTTTGTCTCAAGATAGGAGATAGAGTAGATAGACTTTTGAGTGATAGATAAGTTCAAGTCTCCACATACCTTTTAGTCGATGAAGTTCCACCAGTTCCTTGAGTAGTTCTTCGTCTTTCTATGATGATCGCCATGGAGTCTTGAGCTCAACTACACTTTTTATCCAATTCAGAGACTTAGCTAATAGTATAATAGAAATCAAGACTTATAGTTTTGATCACTAACATTGACAAACATGCTTGAGATAGCAACGCATGCGAGTTCGACCAAGCAGTGCTCTAACATCCCTGTCTCTCGGAATTGCTTCCATCATCCACAGCATCGTCATCATCTCCCATCACCAACAACAGACTAGACTCAGCTCTGTAACTGCCAATGGCAGCAAAACCATCTTCATTGTATCCTCCACCTTCCTATCTCCGATAATGGCATCCATCACCTTGAACCGTCGTACAATGTCTTCGTCAGCCAACTCATTCACCGGTCCATCACCAGCATCATCTCACTAACTTCCCAACTATATTCTCTCGAGAACCATCAAGATCATCACCGTTGTTATTTACTCAGTCTCTTTTCCATCTGAGTCTCTCTGAAATTTCTATACTCGAGTTATCATCCACATAAGCCAACTTCCATGCATCAACACCGAGATTATCTTAATAAACACTGTCAACAACTTCCAACAACAATCACTGCTCCATTGTTCATCTCGATCTTGAGTTTTCTCCATTACTTTGCACAACGACCAACTATTCTGGTTGCCATCTCCAGCTCGTCACCACAGCACCATCATCTCTCTGTTTATAGCTCATGGTAACCACATCATCACTCCATATAAACCATGTCTTCTCTCGAGCTGCAAACCAAACTCTATCTCATTCATCATGCCAAGCTCCGACAACTGAGCTACCTACTCTGTTCTCAGGTCCATACAGAAAGCACCCATAATAACCACAGAGTTATCGCCGATTCAGGGAAGAAGGTGATAATGCACGCCCCCAAGGAGAAAATCCTGATGTTTTTGGAATTTTTTTGAATTGTGGCAGCCCTGAGTAAGATCTCAGATGTCTTTAACATTTATGTGCTTTCATAAATTCAACAACTTTGTCTTGCTTCAATTGCCTGTCATTTCTTCATACGACGTTGGAATGACTCCATTCTTTCGCCATTGCCTTCATTATTTCGTTCTCTTCAAGATGATGCGAAGAAATCCCGGATTTGATCAAGTTCCATTTCCTTTTGGTTAAGATAGCCTCAAACACCTAACAACTCAAAAACAAACAAAATCAAAGCATAATGATATAAAAACTATCAAGAAAGCAAAGTATTTGAGTACCTAACTAGTGAAAATAATGTACCTATCAGGTTCTGAGGTTTGGATTGAGGTGGGAAAGTTGTTTGGCCTTTATTGGCAAAACGAGAATTAGAGTTGTTGCTTGGACAAGAAGTAAAAGTTTGTGGCTGTTGTACGGATTAAGTTTCAACAGGACTAGAAATTGGAGAGTTATTCTTTGGCATAGGTGACTAAGTATTAGAAAAATTGGGTGTTTGATGTAGTTTTCGAGAAGAATGATATGAAACGTCATCTTGAGAATAAGGACTTTCATTGTAATAATTGTTGAATAAAGTAGAGGTTCTGTAATTACCTTGAAAGCGATTACTCTGTCTAGATTGACCCTTTTGAGAACGAAAAATACGACGCTCTACCTTGATTGCTTGCTATATGGCTTCTACCATAGTGAAAACGTATTGAGGCATTCCTTCCTGAATCAATCTGTTCAATCCTTCAATAAATCCAGCCACGAGGTATTCTTCAGTTTCATTAAGTTGATTACGCGCAACCAAACTGTAGAACTCATATACATAATCTCGTACCAATCTTGCGCCTTGTTGGCAAGCTTGTAATTTCATAAATAATTGTTGTTTGTAATCTCTTGGTAGAAATTTATGCCTTAAGAGCCTCCTCATCCTTTCCCAAGTGGTGGTTTATCATACTTGACACGATCCTCACATAGTTTTTCCCACCAAGCAACAACACCTCCTTTGAGTTTGTAATCTATAAAGCTTAACCTTGGAATCATCTGGTACTTCCATAAACTAAAAAAAAAACATCAACTTCATAAAACCAAATAACAAATCTTCAATTTCGCGTTCCTTATTAGTTGGTTCTATCGATTTTGTGAGCTCTTCTTTAGTAACATAATCTCCCATTGAAATGAAACTTAAATCACTTTCTGATTATTTTGTTCTTTTTGTGTAGGGTTGCGGAAGCGAATAAAACACAAGGATCTAAGCGAAAAAAACTTATTGTGATGTTCCCTAATTTAATTGGTTCCTCTTGTGATTGCTTCCTCCTTAAGTGTATTTTCTTTTTTATCTTTTTGTTTGAAGCCAAAGAATTTTTACTAAAGAACAAGTGTACAAAAGTATTACAAGAAGAGTGTTGTCTTTTCTCTGTTTAGGTTGCGGAAGCGAAAAAAGCACAAGGATCAAAGAGAAAAAAGTTATTGTGATGTTACCTAATTTAATTGGTTCCTTTTATAATTGCTTCCTCCTTAAATGTATTTCCCTTTTTATTTTTTTTGTTTGAAGCCAAAGAATTTTTACTAAAGAACAAGTGTACAAAACTATTACAAGAAGAGTGTCTTTTTATTTATTTTTTTATCATCATCACATATGACATGTATAGCAATTTTAAAAAGTTAATAAAAATAATTTACCTCTTGAACTCATCTAAACAATCACCCATGGAATGTTATATGGCAGTCTAAATCTGTTCCCAAGAAACAACAGTCATTCCAAAAGGTCGGGGACTAACCAGAGGATCCCTTCTTTTCTGGACTCTAAGGGCAGTTCCTATGGCAATGAACAAAAAAAAAATGTTGAGCCACGTGGATGTTTTCCACTATGGAAAACTAGAGCAAACCGAACATATTTGGTTTTCTAGGACCCCACTAATATTTGTTTTTAATATAAACAGTTTTGTAGGATAAAGATAAAATATAATATTTAGGTGAGATAAAATAGGATGAAGTGAATAAAAAATTATTAAAGTAATTGTTGGGAATCAGGAATTGTAGTGGGCGTGTGAGGAATAGTTCGTAAAGGTAAAATTACCATGGATGAATATTACTTCTGTGCCGAGCAGAGGAATCCGTCTAAGGACGTCTGTTCCTCAGTTCAAGATGCATATGCCGAGCAGAGGATAGCCTCTGGCGGCGGAAGAAAATCCGCTAGCGATTGATGATGGCCCGCGCGTTTCTTGCTCAATCGCCAGCTGTTGTGCCACGATCGCCCGGCCTTCCATCGAGCACGCGTCTATTCTTCCATCCCACTCAACAAACTAACAAATTGGTTTGTTCATCCTTTTTCATGTTTGTTGAGTCCATAGTGGGATCAAAATGAACAAATCAAACACTGCTCTAACCTAAAAGATCCTTCCTAGAGGCTAGGCATACGAGACTTTGATGATTCCCATGCATAGATATTCATGATTTGTAGTCGTATCACTTGGTTTCTAGTGAAGTCTTGCAAGAATGGGCACATGATTCCCAGCTTTGTGTTATCTTTCTTTATAATTAGGGACCCCAAAAGCGACACATGGTGTTACTATAATTGTTTTGATTTGTGATGAAGTCATGTCATCATCGCCAACTCATCCCGAATTAATCAATCGTTTCCCAAAGGTTACCATCTCAAGAATCCAAAGTCCAACAGACGCATCCCTTATGGTACTAATATTTTCAAATGTTTTACCAAAGGTTACCGTCTCAAGAATCCTAACCTAACCCAAAGTCCAACAGACGCATCTAGAATACTATAAATATACAAGACAATGGATATTACCCTAACTTTCAATTAGCCTCGATACCATCTTCTCATAAAAATCTCTTCTCTGAAAAATCTCTTTCGAAAGATAATGGTCACCATAAATTGATACGTCTGAAAAATCTCATAACGATTGCCCTGCGATATAGAATAGGATTCTGAAAAAGAAGTGGCTCTTTTGAAGGAAAAGAATAACAGCATTGTTATCTTTTTTGACATAAAAGATCGCAAAAAAGATACTTAAAAATAGGATTTTTGTTATCGATCCTAAAATTGTTCAGTCTAATCAAGATGTTAGTGAATTTGACCCACTTACACAATAGTTTGGCATGGCAGGTTTGAAGATCATTCGATTTACCATTAATATTGATTTCTAAATTAACGTTTGTATAATATAGTGTTACACGATTTTTTTTTCCGGCAAAACTCGCAAAGAGTTTTTAAAAAGAAAAAGGATGGGGGACTAGGCAAAGACCTCAATAGACCTCATTTTTCTAATCTAAATACTTTTGTTTGTTTTTGTTTTATAGGAAAAGCGGAAATACATCGAGGAGAAAAAATAAGAATGGTCAAAAGTTACATAGAATAGTTGGTCTGGAAAAGTCATGCAAATAGCACAAGACATGAAGGAAGGAAGGGCCAATAAACAACAAAAACTAATTTAATTGTAAATCCTACGGTAGCAAAAGAGATTATCTTCAAGAGAAGATATATAAGTCGACTTTGTGCTGAAAGTACCAATTGAAGGCAAAACCCCGTGTGAGGATTAGAGTTTTAACATCCACACCAATCTCAAGTCAAATGGATTTGTGGACTTTTCTTCAATAACTCTGTTGTTTCTTTGTTATCGTAAAATCTATAGAATTGTTGGCCCCTAATACTCCGATGTACCAGCACCTTTGATGCCTTCGGAAATCCAGTTGGTTTGGTGTTCAGGAGAAACATGGATGGTGATGCTGCCAAGGGATATAGGATGGTAAAATTGCAGACAGTACCTGCTTCTCGAAAAGGTAAGAAACAAATACTCCCTTTGTTTGAAACACATCGAGCAAGTATGTATAACAAATAGTTAGATTTCATAGTCTTTTGTAGAAACTTAAATACGCATCCGTGGGTATACTTTATTTGTAGATCGCAACAGGAAAAAAATATAAAGAGTATGTATAACAAATAGTTAGATTTCATATATGAAAATTGTTTACTCGCGAGTAAAAACTAAATTATAAGATAACCGTGTAACTTTATATGGATTTATATGTGTTTTACGTCTAAGAATTTTCCATATGAGAACTGTCTTCAATTCACCGTCTATGGAGTTTGACCAGAATCATTGAAAAAAAAATATTCCACTGGAATAATTTAGTACAAATGATTTTGTTTTTCTGGAAGCATGATGTGTAAACGTTAAAATGCCCAGTGCATATAGCCTTGTGAACACCATCACGCTCATAAATTCATAATCAGGCCCATAAAAGGTTGGCCTTTGATATTGGTAGGATATACATTGGTGGACACGTGTGCACTACACTAAATTTCAGACGCTGCACAAAAACTGTCCTTCAACTTATGTTATCATCCGGTGCGTATGCACCGGGTTGGGGGCTTGTAAAAAGAAAAAGGGCACATGTTTATCATACAGCAAATGTTTCATTTAAATATAGTATGTTAGCTTACGTTGCATTGTAATATAATACGGGCTTTACAATCAAATCCATGCAAACAACGCTGGACAAGTCTTGACTGCTCCTATGAAAACGGGCGACCACATTATTTAAGAGAGAACCCATCCACAACTCGATTTCATATTATAAAAGTAAAGGAAAAACTGTCGGAAGACAAAAGGGTGCCAAAAAAAACTCAAGACAAGTTTGCATAGTTACAAATCTTAGTGTCCAACATACTACATTGAATACTACTAGAATGCTGTTTTCAATTGTTATTTCTTCTTCACTGGGCTTACTGCTGGGCACACTGAACCCTTTGAGCACCGCCAGCATGCATGTCATCATCTTCATCATATGCCTCCTGAGCTTGAGCTTGTTTCCTCCTCATTTCTTCCTCAATGTTCACATCATGAAGAGTGGTCTCCTCGCACTCATCAACTTCCATGTCTGTCAATTGCGATGATGTTCTCGGAGGGAGCACTCCTTCCAAGGCTTTGCACTGCTCAGCTGTCAAAGAGTCTGGAAAATCAACAGTAAAGTGGATATATAATTTACCCCTCATGAATGGTCTCTGATACATGGGCATCCCTTCATCATTTACTGCCTTGAATGAATCTGCACACCATCAGCACAAGTATAAGAAAATCCGCCTCCTAAATGATAAACTAGCTTAAACTTAATCAAAATACTACATGGCATAGACTGGCTTACCAGGCTTAACTACTTCCCCAGGGTTGGTCTTGATGAGGAGCTGCCTACCATCAAGATGGGTCAGTGCAAACTGAAATCCACAGAGGGCTTCAGTCAGGGACAATGTGTGCTCCACAAACAAATCATCACCCTTTCGCTTAAACTTGGGATGATCTTTCTGAGCCAAGACAAAAACTATATCCCCAGTGACAGTTTCTGGCTGCAACACGAAAGAAGACATAATCAGTAAATTTGTGAAGTCAAACACAAAAGCTAACACATCCCAATAAACAGTCTACTACGTACCGCTTCATCGGCCTCTCCAGGGAAGGTAATCTTCTGTCCATTCTGCATTCCCTTCTCAACATGCACTTCCAACACCTTCTTCTCCTGGGCAACCTTCTCACCTTTGCATTGAGGGCAGCGATCCTTATCGCTGATGGTCTCTCCAGTACCCTTACACTCATTACAAGGATGTTGCATCTGCTGGATCATAGAGGGACCTAGGTGCCTGATAGAAACTTTCATGCCAGAACCTTGGCAACCAGAACATTTCATTGAAGCACCAGATTTCGAACCCTTTCTGGAATACACAAGAGTAAAGAATAAGATTACAGCAGAAAGAAGCCAAGCAAAATATCCTTAAACTAGCAATGGAAAGCACCAGTCTAACAAAACTTAAGATACCCTTACCCAGTGCACTTGGAGCAGATGACATTGCGAGAGAGGGACAGTTTCTTTGATGTTCCACTGTAAAGATCCTCCAGAGACACCTTAAGAGAATGCATAACATCTTCTCCCCTCCTCTGCCTCCTTCCTCTGCTGCTGCCACCACCTAAGAGTAAACAAATTCCAAACAACATGAATACCTTCCACTTTCATAAATAAATCTAATAAAAACATTAAACCCATTAGAAAATGATATCTCCACCTACCTCCAAATGGGCTTCCTCCTCCAAAGAAAGATGAGAAGATGTCAAAGGGGTCGTGGCCACCACCACCTCCTCCCATTCCTTCCTTGAGCGCATCCTCACCATACTGATCATAAATTTCACGTTTCTCTGGATCACTCAAAACCTCATAAGCCTGGGCCAACTCCTTGAACTGCATTGAGAGAAATACTACAATGCTCAATATACACTGCTTTATGACTGCCCCAGAGAGCAAATTAAAACATACACAAATCAACAAACCAACCAGGGAAAACCCGGCATCCTAAATCATTCAAGCATCTACTAGCTATCTCAAAATTCAGTTGCCCAGCCCAAATAATAGTCTGAAATGAAGGGCATAGACACGACCAACACAATTGAGTAAACAAAACATACACAAGGTCTGACCTTTGCAACCTCTATACGTTCGATGTGGAAAACCAACAGAAATTCTTAATTATTTCTACAGTAATTAACAAAGTTACTGATTCCCTACTAGATCAGGAATAATCTAATAGAAAAAACGCAATACCTTTTCTGGATCTCCACCCTTATCAGGATGATTCTTAATGGCAGCCTTTCTGTAAGCCTTCTTCAAATCTTCAGGAGAAGCAGTCTTTGGTACTCCAAGTACCTCATAGTACTTTGTGTTATCACTTTTCTTGGGCGCTCTTCCAAACATCTTTAATCTAAATAACCAGCATCAACAACAAAAAGAAGAACCCATCAACAAAAATGAAAAATTTTAAGAAAAAAAAATTACGAATTTCAACAGATCTTAAATTTTTTCCCAAAATCAACAGATCCTCAGAAAATTAAAACATACCAAGAATTTCAAACACGCTGAATGTTCAGAATAATCGATCGATTTTATGATTGTGAGTGAAACCCTAATTCTTCTTCAGAAAGGAAGCCCTAGAATTTCACACGAAGGAGGGTGTTTCTCTCAATCTATTTAATAGTTATTTTTTTCCTTTCCTTGAACGTAGAAAACAAATACAAAGTGGGGAAGGGAGTAGGGCTTATATAGAGGACTTGGATTCAGTGGATGCTATACGTATACGGCTGAGATTACTTTCTATATACGGGTTTGGTTTTAACCCAACGGAAAAGAAGACTCTAGAATGTTTCCTAATTCTGTGAGGGAAAGAATCTTGACTCTTGGTCTTTTCCTCGACGGTTCTGATTAGTCTTCTGGAAATTTCTTGTTGTGAACACATAGTTTGGGAATAAAATGGGATTTCCTTTTAAACCATCAAGCTGCCAGCTTATCCGTTGTAGTCTAGGTGGTTAGGATACTCGGCTCTCACCCGAGAGACCCGGGTTCAAGTCCCGGCAACGGAAATACTTCTTTGCCTTTTGCCATATCTTAACCATGTTTGTGGAAACATTTATCTTCTTCTTTTGCCATGATAATTCGATATCTTAAAATTGTTTGAAGGGGTGTTTTTTCTGGATTTTTATTAAGTAAAGGAGATTGCAATAAAACGCAAGTTTTACGAAGTTCTTCGGTTGAAAAGAAATTTGAAGTGAACTCTATTAGTGGGGCTGCAAACCAAATGGTTTTGGAGTTGCACCGGATTATAGTGAATAAAATGTGGATAGGGAGGACCGAATCCTTGTAAAAGTTCAAAAATATCCCAAGTAAATTTTTCTTATTATCTTATTTCCCTTTGATTAACTACTTAATCTAATTAAAAACCAAAAGAAAAATTAAAAACAAAAAAAAATATCAAAATCAGTCAGTTTTTCTTCTCCTCTTCTTCGTTTCAGCGACAATTCATCGTCGATAAATAAAAAATTTGTCGATTAAACTCTTATTATAAACAATGTTGAGAAAGAAGACGAAAGACAACAGGAGAACGAAGTAATGTTTTACTCAACAAAAGACTACAAGAAATTAATAAAAAATAATAACTCTTGAAAATAAAGCTTAATTTAAGAGAAGATCTCATTCAGACACTTTCAAGATTGAAGAGATGGAGAAAGAAATATCTGCACTAAAACCACGATGTGCAGAAGTGAAAGATTCTTGTTTGGATTCCTCTACAATCCTAGTAAAGGACGTGAATCTTCAGAGTTCTCAACCCTCTGGTAAAAAGGATGATCCTAAATTCTCTAAAGCAGTCTCTGCAGCACTCAAGAAGGTCAAAACCGATCCTATTAAACCTCAAAAAACCTGCTTTTGTTGTGGTAAGAAAGGTCACATTCTGAAACAGTGCAACAAACAATATAAAGAAATTTGTTCAAGTATGGCAATGGTCAGAGCATAAGAGTTGTTGATACCCACATCAAATATTTATATTTTGGACTTACTTATTTTGTGTTAGCACCAAGTCAAAAAAAAAATACTTAAGTAATGGTGCGATAAGGAAAAATTTGATGATAATCATACCTACGGGCTCAATTGGTTAGATAACCTTTTGAATATGGGATACATCTTCTTGGAATAAGGCTCAACATTTAAAGATGTTAAATTATAACCCCTTAAGAAAAGAGTCTGGGATAGGGGATCATACAAACACTAAGAAGCCACCACACAATGTTTAACAAAACAATAAGGAAGTTAAGAAAAACAACAATCTCTTAACTGAAACTCAAGCTTTATTGCCCAAAAAATGTAGATATGTGTAGGGGAAATATAACCAGCTTAGATTGATGAACCAGAACAACCCCAATACATCGCGGAAGTTCATGAAATATTCGAGCATCGGGAGTCTTGGTGAGAATATCAGTTAATTGTTGTTCAGAAGGCACAAGTTCAATTTTGACAGCATCATTCTCAAGGAAATCTATGACGAAGTGATATCTTATGTCAATATGCTTTGTTCTCGAGTACTCAACTGGATACTCAGTAACTCGAATCACACTTCAGTTATAAAAAAAAATTAATTTATAGTTCCAATGTAAATTTCATAATCTGTAAGTATATGTTTCATCCATAATAGTTAAGTACAACACGAACCTGCTAAAATGTATTCAGCATCACAAGTTGATAAGGATTATGAGTTATGTTTCTTGTTATGCCAAGCGACAAGATTTAATCCCACATGGAAAAATCCTCCTAATGTACTTTTATATCCTCTACACATCCTTCCCAATCTGCATCTGAATAAATAATAAGTTTATTGTTAATATCAAAGTTGTAAGACATACTATATCCCATAGTAAAATTTATGTATCAGGCGATCCTTTTTACATCTGCAAGGTGAGACTCTTTTCGATCAACTTGAAATATTGCACAACAACCGACATTGTATGAGATATTAGGTCTTATAGTTGTTAGATATAACAGGGTACCAACATAAACCTATAGAGTTTCGGATTCACACTGACACCTTTTCATCTCTTTGTAGTTTTCCAGTATTAGGCATGAGAGTTTGTTATTATATGGAATTTCCAAGACCAAACCTTTTAAACAAGGTCTTTGCCATATTGTACTTGCGAGATGTATATTCCATCCTTATGTTGTTGAATTTATAGAACCAAGAAGAATATTAACTCACTTACCAAGAGAATTTTGAAATTCTTCAGTAAGTTTTTTTGATGTTGATCCATAGAGGATACCATCAACATAGATCTAAGCAATCAGGACATCCTTGCCAATCCATTTGGTAACCAGTGTTTTATCAGCTCCGCCTATATAGGAACCTTTTATAAGAGAGAAGTTGTTAGTTTTTCATACCATGCTCGTGGAGCTTTTTTTAATCCCTATAGTGTCTTATTGAGCTTAAAGAAATGATCGGGATTTTTTGGACTTTCAAAATCCTTTAGGTTGGGCAACATAGACCTCTTTCTTAATACATTCATTTAAGACTACAGATTTTACGTCTATTTGATATAGCTTAATCCTGAGAAAACAAGCATGAGCTAATAGAAAACTTATGGAACCAAGGGGTGCTACATGAACAAAGTTCTCATCAAAGGAAATCCCTTTAATTCTGAAAATATCCTTGAGCGATAAGTATTGCTTTATTCCGAACTAGTTTTGGGGTCGAATTCTAGCTTGTTTGCCTCTCTGACAAGCACCACAAACACCATCCACTTTGATATTGATTTTGGGTACACCTCTGATAAGTTATTTGTTAATGATCTTGCCAAGTAGATAATTAAATTGACCAGATCATTCATGCCAAAGGTGTGCAGATTCCACCTTAGTCAAGTTACACAATAAAGATTAAATTGAATATAAAGAAGATAACAGTTATGGTTATTTGGTTTTTGGTACTCACGTTTTGTCCAAATTTAGTGTTTGGTCTAACATTTGTCCAGCTTTGCGTTTGGTACCTGGACTTTACGTTGACTTTCATTGACTATGTTAGACCAAACAGACTTACTTGTTTTACGAATTTACCTTAGATATTATAAGCAATTACTAGTGATTCCATCATCTTCTCCACATTAAAAGTCGATCTCAAAATCATTCTCTTTAACATTAGAATTTGATCTGATTCCTAGAACTCAAAGACCACCATCTCCGATGATAATCACCCCCAAACTCTTCCATCCCGTTTTCCCAATTTAGACCCAACCATGTTTTTATTTAATTAGCAACGACATATCAACTGGTTTTTAGGTCCAAATTTTTGAACAAAATTAAAACAAACCCGAACCCAAACTTTACATATTCTAACTGAAATCGAAAGTACTCATTCAAACCACCACTATTCATACATAAAATTGGTTAAAGATACCATAATATTTTATTCCCACATAAATTAGGGAAACATTCATATCATCTTAATTAAAAAAAATCAATTCAGTTCAAATTATATAAAGATTACGTGTTTTTATGACTTCCTTGATCCAGAACTTCACCATTTTCGATCTCAAAAATAAAATTAGAAGGAACATTCGATTCACCACTATTCACCCATTTGATTTCAGATTCTTTTCGTCTTCAAACCTGTATCTTTCTTAGATTCAACAAGCTCTTAAAACCCACTGTCTCGTCACCAGCAAACAATGGCAGTAAACTCTTCTCAATCTCATCCATTATCTTCTTAGGGTAAAGAAAATTGAAATAACGACTGGTAAAGAGAAGAAAAAGCGAAAAGAATGAAAAACTGAATTTAGGTTAAGGTGAAAAAAACTAGTCATAAAACAAATTGGGTGTGTTGTGGGTACACATAACTACGTTTAAAAGAACTCTAGCAAACGGACGTTATGACTTGGCGAAGTCAACCCGGGTCAACGTGAATTCTAGGTACCAAACGCAAAGCTGGACAAATGTTAGACCAAACCCTAATATTGGATAAAACTTGAGTACCAAAAACCAAATAACCCTAACAATTATTTTTGCCACGAATGCCATGAAAAAAATATTTTTCCTGACTTATCCTCAGTATCACATCCTTTAGCATTGAAGAAAACTTTATCACCTTTATCACAAATTTGACTGACAGAAAGAAGATTAACAGACATACCTTTTACGTAAACAACATCATGAATTTTAGGTGCTCTAGGAAGTTTGATCGTTCCCTTTTAGTTAATAAAAGGGCAAATTAACAAACTGGCCAGCTTCCATCCATGTAATTAATAAACCGACCACAAAATTTAAATCTTTTAAAAAGTGGCCTTTCTGTTAGGGTTTCCATCCGGACCCACTAAGATGGTCAAAAGTGTTGATTTAGTCAAATTAGTATGCTCAAATTACTATCATATCCTATGCGAATCACTAAATTATAAAAAAGAGAGCTGCACTTAGACGGAACTCAGATAAGGGAGGTGGATCAATGGATCTAGAGTTGTTAAGTTCAGTTGACAATAACAAAGGAAAGATGAGCCAAGACAAATGGAGTATGTTTAATAATGAAGAGGAGGATTTGACCAAGCTAGTATTGATGGGTCTAGTTTGAATTGTGACACTGATGAATCGATGAAGGAAAATAATGACAAGATTACGAGAAGAAACTTCTGGCTAATAATTCAATGGCTAAAAGACGGCAGAGGGGAAGCTTAATAATGATAGGCTTTACATGCTTAGGTTCGTTTTTCCTAGGATTAGCAAGGTAATTTTTTCTTGCTACTATTTTTTTGTTGATTTTCATACAGTACCCATGACTGATTTCAATTTATTTATTTTTGTTGTTACTATTTTGGGGAAGAACATGTTACAATAAAGAAGAAGATGATGAACAGTTGATTTTGATTTTCTTTTTTTCTATGTTTTACATCTTTGGATTTAATCTGTGATTTGATTTTAATTGGGTCATGTTCGGGTGATTTCAGTTTGGGTTTAATGTTGTGAATTAATGAATCGAGTATTCTTTTGGGGATTAAAAAAATGCTAGGGTTTCTAATTCCTGAAACTCTACTAGGAAGATGACGAGCTTGGTGCGTAACGATAGAATTTTTCAAATTCCCATGTTTTGATTTATGGTAATTTTTTATGATTGATCAATGAACATCAAATAGTACTCAGTTTCATGAAGAGACGGAGAAGATGAGCACTGAGTCACCGAATTGACTCATTTTCCATTACACTAACTCTACCTGATGACTCATTTAAGGGATAAAATGACATTTACTACATGAGATAACTGCCACATACACAGTTAACTTCAGTTACCCGTTTTTAAAAAAAACGGATGGAAAATGTCAATGTCGGCCATTTTATAAAAAGATTTGAAATAACAGCCAATTTCTTAAATATATAACAAAAACATGGTCACTTTATTAAAAGCCCTTAATAAAACAACAACTTCGGTCTCCAAATGTTACAGGTCCTCCCTTCTTCTGCATTCATGAATCATGAGAGGTCATATGTAATGCGCCGACTATAACCATCATTGATAAACCACTGAAAGGGTGAAGTGGGCTTTAAAGCGAAGGCTCCCATACTGACATTATTTTTCCTTATGTTAGAATATCGTGTCAGATTATTTGTATTATAACATCAAAATAATTTTTTCATCCCTTTTGTGAAGAACTTTAGCAAACTTTAACTTTTGTCGGAAGAGCTTGTTAGAATACTGTTCGTTCGAACTCGCATTTTTTGTTATCTCAAAGTTGTTCTCAATATTAGATGCACAAAACTATATCTTGATTTCCATCCTACTAAAGTCAAGACTCGGACTAGGATTACAGGTTGGTAGTTGAGTATCAGACATCACTGAATAACCCTTGAAGATTGAAGATCAAATGAAGACATTTGGAGAACTTTATCAACAAGAGGTATGTGAAGACTGAAATATTCTATTTACTCAGATGAATTAGCATTATATCTATATGAAACTATGTCGTATGACTTTTAGTAGATTTAATATTGCAACTAAGAAAGTTCGAGCCAAGCTTGTCTTGTTAACCATTTAAAAATATAATTCAATCAATGGATGTTCATAGGTCCTTAGAAAATTTTAGCTCAAAATAAATTATTGTTCAAAAACTATGTTTGTGTTATATGGATCTGTTGGAAATTTCCCAAGCAATGATATTTTATATCTATGGCAAACGAGAATGTTCAGAATATCAAAAGAGAGTTTTCAAAACTAATGAAATTTGGACCAAGAGAAAGTACGCATACCATTTCGCATACCGTTGATATCTAAGGTCCTGAAATATATGTAGGTACATATACCTAAGATTGTACCATAGTGTTATGATTTCATGAACAGGTGTGGTACACGTACGTAGTACCCGAACCATGGTGATCTTAGCTCGTGAATAGCCTAGCGGTACACGTACCTAGTACGTAAACCATGATGATATGATTTTATGAATATCCTAATGGTACACGTATCTAGTACATGAATTATGTCTCCCTGAATTCACGAACTGGCTCATAGGTACGCGAACCGTTTCACATACCTGCCCAGTAAGAATTAAACAGATGCTCATAGAATGTTTTCACAAATATGTTTAACATTGCTACGAATCTTGTGAACACCTCTAAGAAATCTTTGACCTTATGTATGTACATCATGATTCAATTATAAAATGTTTAAATGAACACGATATTTTTTACAAGTTCAAAAGGCATATTTTCCAAGAACTTGCATTATACACGGTTCCGGTACTTTGGACCATAGTGTATATTCTTCTATGTAATTTAAAGACAAATTTGTCAAATGCTTCGATGAACTTTCAACAAGAATTTCATCTAAACAGAGAAAGTGTTTGCTTGAATCCCAAGTTATCTTAGCTTGAAGTCAAAGAAACCTTTAGTCTTGAAAGTCTATAAATAGAGAAACTCAATCAACTAGGAAATTAATCCCTAACACTTTTGTGTCCTAGTTGTTTTTTGGATTTGTCCTCTATGAACCTAGGATTCCTCTGAGAACCATAATTAGGTTTGCGACTTAAAGACTTCAATTATAGAATCTTGAAGCCAGGTCTGACTATCTTAACTTTGATAGTTCGTGTATATGATATTGTTCTTGTTTTTCTCTTGTTAGAGCATTGCTCGGTTGAACCCACAAGTTTTGTTATCTCAAGTTTGTTGTCAGTGTTAGGTGATCAAAAATATATCTTGATTTATAGTCTACTAAGTCAAGTTTCGGATAGGTTAGAATTGTAGTTGAGTATCAGAGATCTCCCTTGAAGACTGAAGATCGATGAAGACATTTGGAGAACTTCTGTATCAAGTATGTGAAGACTGAACCATTGTATTTTACTCACTATACCATCATTTTATCTATTGGGACTATGTCGTATGACTTATAGTAGATTTACAAAGAAGATGTTTCGAGGCAAGCCTATCTTGTGAAAAATCTCGAAATATGATTTAGCGATTAGATGTTCAAAGGTCCTTAACAATATTAGTTCTATGAATTAATTTGTGGATCAATTGAAAATTACCCATGCAAATAATTATATCACTTGGGAATGTTTCAAACATCTTAGGAAAGAAATATGAACTTACTGAAATTTCTACTCAGGGTAGGTTGGTGAACCAGTTCTCAAACCATAGATATCTGAGATACATAATATAGGAAGGTTGGCGAACCAGATAGCAAACCGCAAGTTCAATTGAGAACAGTTCACGATCCTGGTTGGGGAACCATGGTGAACTGATTTTATAAGTCGGATAAATAGGCTAGCAGTTGGAGAACCCGGTTCACGAACCATGGTAAATTGAGTCCGCGTTTAGTAAGGTTGGCGAACCTGGTTCACGAACCGTACCATCCTGACTCATGAACAAGCCTTATGGTTGGAAAACCGTTGTACCAACTGTCCTGATAATGTTTAGCAGATTCTTAAAGACTAATTATTTTAATATGTTTAGCATTGCTAGAACTCTCTTAAACACTTCTAAGACTTCATTGATTATTTAAATTACTTATTTGTTTGTATCATGATTAATTTCTTGGATGTTTAAATGAACATCAAATAGCTTTCAGTTATTTGAATAACTTAGCTTGACTTCTATTATTCAAACCGAACAGTCATTATACACGGTTTCGTAACCTAACCTATGTGTATAGTATTCTATTGTATTATGAAGACCTAAAGTGTTTGATGTGATTTTTAATTGAGTTGTAGTAAGATGATTCGTTCACTCAGATTTGTTGAGAATTTGTTTTAAGACTTAATAAAGAAAATAAGGAAAAATATATATACACAATTTGTCACAAGATGAAGAGACGCTGAGACGCGGGATTCCACTACTTTTCATATTGTTATGGTTCAGTCATTAACTCTAGACAGTATAGCTCAAACAAAAGAAGTTGTGACTCTAGTTCTTTGCCAAAAATAGGTTTCGTAAAATATTATTTGTAAGTTAAAATCATGACGCATCTAAAGTATTTAGAACTAAGCATGCGACATCTAACAAAATAACAAATAATTAATAGAAATCATAAAGCAATTAAATCTATGCAAAAAGTCAATAAAAGAATTAATTCGTTTACCACAATCATGAAAAGTTGCTTCCTCCGCTGTCCCAGTGATAGGGTCTAGCTCCGCATGGTGAAAACACACTCAAAGGAATTTTTCATTGCTCAAAAAGGTGTTTACAAGGAGAAAATGGAGAAATAATTCAAAATCGGGTTTGTAACAATTATATTTGTTACAAACCAGAGAAATATTGTTGCTCTAAGACTGTCTCCTGAACTAAGACCCTCGGCTGTGGGTCGTTATCGTTGTATCTTCTACGACTGTCACTATGTGTCGCAACCACTGTAGCAATTACGACTACTCCTTGTAGTCTTTTGTTCTTCGTATGTTCTTCAATGGCAGCAGCAGAGACAATCTCTGCAACTCCCGATTCTCTGTTGTATTCTCACCCCTCACTCTCCATCCTCTTGGTAAGACTCCCACAACATCTTTATATACCCACAGCTCTTCAAAATATCTCGAGTTAATGCCAAATTCTTTTTTTTTACTCCCTTTGCATATTACCGAGATTTCTTTCCCTGTTTAACTCATCTACGAGTATTCTTATGTAATAATTCACACTAACACGATGACTGCTTGTACTAGATTGAGTCCCACTCGTGTTTCCTCGTGTATTCTTCCCAAACATAACAGAAAAACTTAGAAAATCTCTATCGAAAATATTCTTTTCCTATTTAGTTCATTACACGTCTGCAGCATTCAACCACCATCCAAATAAGCTGAAGGCTTACCAAATATTTATCCCAACACACGCCAACTTCAGAAATACTCGGGAAAGGGTAGAAGATCTCAAAATTAACTCACTTCGGACACGTACCCTGTTTTCTTCTTACGGTGAATATAACCTTCCATTTTCGAATCAAAGTCCACTAGAAAGCCTGTTTACCATTAACAGGCCCAAACGAAACTAAATCCACGAGAAAAATGCATGAAATTATGTCCATAAATCATCCCAGTCAAATATGCAGGTGACCGGAATTTTCAAACCAATTTCCCGCCAATTTCAGACTTCAAACGTGGAAGATGAAGTGCCCTTTATCCAAAACTGGGGTCCACTTAGCAAATCTCGTCCGGGGTGCCCCGAGCAACTTTTCGAGCCAATTTTTCCTACAATATTTATTTCCAAAAAATACCTACAAACACACAAAATACCATAATAAGGACGAAAACGAGTACTAACAATACGAAACATTGAAGACAAATTAGACACAAAAATGTGTCTATCAGTGTTTTGCTTGATTCTCAAGTTATCTTAAATTGACTTTTAAGATAATTCTGGTCTTTGAAAACTATAAATAGAGCATCCTTGTCAACTGGGAAAATCAATCCCTGACACTTTGTGTCCTAGTTGATTCTAGAGTCGTCCTCTATTGACCTAGGTTTCCTCTCTGTAACGTTGTTAGGTCTACGACTAAAAGACTTCACTTTGGGGATTCGTGAAGCCAGGTCCGACTATCTTTACCTTGATAATTCATGAATATCTTGCTTTTATGTTATCGAGGTTTTTGTAATCTCTTTCAGGAAAGATAGATAGTAATCGCAAAGTTCTCTTCGTCTCAGACTTTGTGATTCCTCAAGATTGATATCTAAAGACTGAGCTTAGTTGATATTTCGAAGACTACTCTTGAAAGGTGGTTAAGAATCTAGGTTGTTCTTTCGGAGTCATAATTTCCGAATTTGTGAGGTTTTCAAGCTTTGTATATTGCAAATAGATTTCCACACCTTGATCCTTGATCTAAACGGAAATCAAATAGGCTTACATGTCAAAGGAAGATTGGTATCAAAAGTCCTCACTTCGGCTGAAGCAACTCTTAGACTGTAAAGGACGTCAGCTAAGGGAATCAAGTTCGTAGAACCTTGCAAGGTTCAAGAGATGTACGGAGTGCGACCTTAACTGAATCGCTTGGAGGGTGGATTCGGTCTTCACTACATTCCAGTCCAAAGTCTAATAGTAAGCTAGTGTTGTAGTGTCTTAATACAGTGTAGTGTTCAATCTGGACGAGGTCTCCGGGTTTTTTTGCTATTGCGTTTTACTCGTTAACAAAATTTCTGGTGTCTTGTGTTTTTCCTTTTCCGCATTATATTGTTTATTTTTATAATTGAATTTATACAGGTTAGTACATATTAAATCTAAGTAGATACGTCCGTTGAATTTTAATCGATTACGAGACTAATTTTTTTTGTATAATTCGTATCTTGAAAGATAGATAACAATTTTAATCGCTTGGTGGAACTCCGATTGAATTATCTTGGATACGACTAGATTGATTTGGATATTGATTTTTGAGATAGTCCAAGTACTTTGCTTAACAATTTTGCGGACCTTGTGTCTATATACATATTGATTGAGTAAAGGTTGAGATATTAACCTTATATACATATTGTCAAGGATCATTAAGTTGGTCTACTTTTTATTGTATTAGGTTTTGTCTATACATGTCGCCAAACTAAAAAGTTGGGTGTATTTCGTATCCCCTGTGTTTTTCATCTCTAACGTAATATTTTTTTTGCAATTGAACCTCCATATGTCGTTTTTGTTCATTTCCACGTTCCGCAAGTAATCGAACTAGCTAAGTGATATGGTACTGGGTAGGTATGTGTAAGGGTATACGTACCTATGAACCATTTCGTGTATTGAAGGATCTAGGGTACGCATACTGGGTCTGCATACCTTAAGTTGTTCGCGAACTCAAGCCCTTGGGGTACGCATACTGGGTATGCATACTTCCCCCTATATATGAATTCAGAACCTCAGGGAACGCATATTGGGTATGCATACCTACCTTGTTCCGGAATTCATTTGACTATGGTACGCGTACTGGGTATGCGTACTTATCATGTGTCCAGAATCTCAATATTTATCGAAACTCTCTTTCGTAACTTGAAACATTTCCGATCGCCATGGATAATATATCATTGATTTGGTAATTTCCAAATGATCCGTTTAAAACAGTAATAGTCCTTTAACAATAAATTGTTCTTAACTAAGATTGCTAAGGATCTATGAACATCCATTGCTTGAATCATATTTCGAGATGTTTAACAAGACAAGCTTCACTCGAGACTTCTTCTTTTCCATATGAAATCTACTAAAATCATTGGCACAGTCTTATATTGATAGAACAGTAATGTCGTAATCAGTAAATAAGATGGTTCAGTACGCACATGCCTCTTTGTCGACGAAGTTCTCCAAATATCTTCATTCGACTTTAATCCTAGTCCGAGACTCGGCTTTAGTATGCTAGAAATCAAGATATAGTTTTGTGCTACTAACATTGATGACAAGCTTGAGATAACAAAACTTGCGATTTCGACCGACCAGTACTCTAGCACAAACGGTTAGATAAAAAGAAAACTTTATTGATGGATTATAAAAAAAACTTTTTTTACTATCCAATCTCCAAGAGCCGAATAATACTGATCCAAAAATGGGTTAACCTCGCCAAATCTCTTAAAATTGATTGTTTTTTCTTTAGATGAGAGAAAATTTCTTGTAATCTAAGCGACCTTTCGAATTCTATATACGTGGTACTGTTTCTCGATAAAATCAAAACTTTTTAGTATTTTTCTTTAATTTTCTTCAATTTTGTGAAAAGTAAGGTTTTTCTTTTTCTTTTTTCTTTCTAAAATACTATGGTCACTTGGATACTAGCTAATACTAAATGCATTTATTGCACAAATTTGTGTTTAACTTGCTAAAAGAATAGAGAGGTATAATGTACAACTATTGTTAAACACCATCAACTCAATCAAAATTTGATGGTTGTTAATTATTTCAACCTAAAAACCTTCAAGGAAATGTATTCTATTTGAATTTGCATCTGTTTCATTAAATTCAATCGAATTAGATTGAAATGGATCATATTTTCATAAAAGTGATTTGATAATCAAATATTTTAGGTCTCCAATTATGTATAAACTCCATCAACTCAAATAAATTCCATCAATTTCACCTTCAGTTGCTTCAAAGCAAAACAAAATTGAAACAATGTGGCATAAAAAAACCGTAAGATAAAACAGAAATAGTAAGTAACAGATACAAGGAGTTGCTAAGTTGAACTTGATTTTGCATATTCTTTCAAATTTTTGGTCGAACACACTGCTACAACATAGTATGGATGCCAAGCATTTTGCACACTTCACATATGTTAAGCTTATATAGATATACGTCGTGATAAATCCTCTTCTTTTCTGATGAATATTTGATTATTTGTTTTTCTTTTCGCATGGTTGCAAATATTTTGTTGATTTCTTTCCCCTTTTTTGATTGAATCCCTAAAGTAGATGTAATGATCCTTTTTCTGTCAATTTTTAGGTCCTTTTAAGTTCTTCGAGATTTAATCTAATCGATATTCCTAATCTCGAATTATTTATTTGATTTCCCTTTCGACTATCTCAAAAAGTCTAATTAATTTTTCCTAAAGTTGTTTTAATCTTTTTTCCTTTTTCTGATTTTTAATCCTTCACATGCTTTATTAATTCTCTTTCTGTCAAATTACAATTGTTTTTTCTTTTACAAGATTCATCCATTTTTGCCTCTCAAACCTGATTGGTAGGTGCTAGGGTATTTGGCGCTGATCTTTGGCGGTGGTGGCAGGTTCTTGGTCTTTGGCAGACAGAAGATTTATTAATAACCCTTTTCTCTTCTGGTGCTTAACCATTCAAACAAGTTTCCCATTATTCAAAGATGAAGTTGAAGATTAATCAGGTTAATACTCTTATCGCCCAAGTAATAATCATTAATCAAAATGGAATCTATTATCAAGACCAGTCCAATTTCGGTCATATGCTTAGCCACAAGTTTAATCAAAAACCTTGCATGATAGACACTTGGTAATCACTTTCCTCTTCTGATCATGTATCCTATCAGAAATATAAACCCATTCTCTGGACACAAGAAATACTTCATAATGAAGTATAAACACTTGGCTACATACTTTTATATTCCTTGCTTCAATATTCTCTCTGCCTTAGTGGCTTTTAGCAGTTCAAATATTGTTAACCTTTCTGATCAGCTTTCAAAAAAAATGTTCAAAAAACAACTAAGCATTTGTCTATGGAAAAAAAGAAGAAAATTTGTTGAATTCTTTGCTCTTATAGGATGTATATGTAGAGGAGATATTGTGGTTACTAGAGGGGCTCTGAACTATGCTGTTAAATCCATCTAGGGATTGATCATGAAGTTTTTATTATCAACTCATAGGAGAAATGTCTTTAATTATTTTTATAGTTTAGAGCAGATAAATTTATCATAGAATCCTTAGGGAAGGCCCCACTCAGTTCAGGGACATCTTATGTTGCTGATGCCATGGGAATTTCATATGAATGTGCAACATGTAATATTTCAGTTTGAGGTTTTCTACATTAATAGAGATGATTTAGATAAAGACAACATCTCTTACAAGGTGGATTCTCAAGATGGCGAAGTGATTAATGTTTTTAATAGAGACAAAACTAGTATTTGAAAAAACGGGGGTCTAACAACCACACACAATATTTCTCTTAGCAATCTGTATGGACTAACTCCAATATACTTTCAAGAGAATCAACTAGACAGTCAGACTCAATCTTAAGAAAAGTATATCAAAGAGTTATATCTCAATTTCTCAATTCAATCTGCAATCAAACGAATGGGAATTTGCGAGCCCAATTGAATATAAGAAATATCTTGGACGGTATCAAAAACCAATATCCAAGTACCAATCAATTTAATCAACAAAAAAAGATTGGATTCACAATTGATTGAACTTATGCATAACCTGTGATATTTCAATTATATAAACAAATATAATGCAGAAAAGAAATAACACAGATACCAGAAGTTTTGTTAACGAGGAAACCGCAAATGCAGAAAACCCCCGGGACCTAGTCCAGATTTGAACACCACACTGTATTAAGCCGCTACAGATGCTAGCCTACTACAAGTTAACTTCGGACTGGAACGTAGTTGATCCCTAACCAATATCACACTGATTAAGGTACAATTGCTCTCCTTACGTCTCTGAATCCCAATAGGACTCTACGCACTTGATTCCCTTAGCTGATCTCACCCACAACTAAGAGTTGCTACGACCCAAAGTCGAAGACTTGATAAACCAATCTGTCTCACACAAAAAAGTCTATTGAATAGATAAATCTATCTCCACAGATAAACCTATGAGTTCTGTTTCGTCTTTTGACAAATCAAGGTGAACATGAACCAATTGATATACCAGACTTATATTCCCGAAGAACAGCCTAGAAATATCAATCACCTCACAATAATATTAATCGTATGGTAGCGAAACAAGATATTATGGAATCACAAACGATGAGACGAAGATATTTGTGACTACTTTTTATCTTACCTATCGGAGATTAATTTAATCTCGAGCAAATCTTAGAGAAGATAGTACTCAATCACGATAGAAAACAGCAAGATCAGAACATGCAACTACAGAGAAAATAATTGGGTCTGGCTTCACAATCCCAATGAAGTATTCAAGTCGTTAACCTACACGGTTTTGGAAAAACCTAAGGTTAAAGGAGAATCGAATCTAGTCGCAACTAGTATCACACATGAGATGTGGGGAATAGGTTTCCCAGTTGATAGAGTTCTCCCTTATATAGTCTTAAAATCAGGGTTTGCAATCAATGTTACCTTGGTAATAAAGCATTCAATATTCACCGTTAGATGAAAACCTGATTAAACTCAAGCTAATATCTTTCAACCGTTAGATCGAATTTAGCTTGTTACACACAATTGAAAAGTGACTTCATTTAGATATAAGTAACCGTACATAAACGTGTACACCTTTGTTGGCTCAATAATAGTTCACCGAAGTTAGCCATTGAACACTTTCATATCAACCTCATTCATCTTAACCATAACTAGTTCAAATGACTCAAATGAAACTAGTTCTAGAGTTGTTCAATTGTTTATATTCTCATAGAAGTATACAAGACATAATTGAAGCAAAATCGATTTTGATTTAGTTGAATCAATTCATGAACATTATAGCCACGGTTTGCAAAAGATTGCATTCCTTATTATATAAATGTATTAGTTGATGAACAAATCGATTTTAGAACTTAACTTACTCAAGTATGCATACGGGTACGCATACCTAAGTAGCGGGACTAAGTTTGGGTTCGCCAGTATGCGAACGGGTACGCATACCACTAAATATAAACCAAACTCAGCAGAAAATTCCGGAAGTTAAACTTACGCCAGTACGCATACCGGTATGCATATTATAGTTCACGGACTTTCATTAACCAACCAGTACGCATAAGGGTATGCATACTATGGTTCCCGGACTTGGATTACATATATGCAAGTACGCATATTGTGCTTATAATCCAATCATTGTTAAGTGTTCTAAACTCATATTTCAATCATTGAAACATTTAGAGCATTGCTCGGTCGAACTCCCTTGCGTTTCTATCTCAAGCATGTTTGTCAATGTTAGTGATCAAAACTATAAGTCTTGATTTCTAGTCTACTATATCTAAGTCTCGGACTAGGATAGTAAGTGTAGTTGATCTCAAGGACTCCATGGCGATCCGTCATACAAGATGAAGATCTACTCAAGGAACCGGTGGAACTTCTCGACAAAAAGGTATGTGGAGACTTGAACTTATCTGTCACTCAAAAGTCTATCTATTGTATCTCCTACTCTTTGAGACAAAAATTCGTATGCTATATATATAGACTATGATTATACACATTTGGTGTTTCGAGCCGAGTATACCTCGTCTATCTATATCTCGAAATATGTGTTGGTAAGCTTTTCGCTTCAACCAAGTTTATCTTTACCTAGTGACGAAAGTCATGATATGTTTCAATCACTTTGAAAATTGCTTTGACGAGAAATGGTGTAACAACTATATAACGTCCTCTAAGAATGTTTCAAGGATTGGAATGAGAGTTTAGATTATATAACCAATGGTGGACATAAGCATTGTTGTGGAAACACAGTTATGTATAAGTCTTATTCCTTGAACAAAAGTTTTCGAACTTTGTTGATCAAGAGAATCGGAAGAATGGCAAGTGCCAAGTCCGCGAACTCAGTCCGCGAACTGCCGAAGTTCTCAAACCCGAGAGTTTCTGCTGGAGTTGACAAATTACTTGCGTGAAGCTAAGTTCGCGAACTCAGTCCACGAACCGGCGAAGTTCTCATCCTGAAAATTTCTGCTGGAGTTTTAAACTCTGTCCGGTATCTTAAGTCCGTGAACCTAGTCTGCGAACTTGAGAAGGTTATATATCTAAAGATGATTTATGAACTTAAATCTAAAAAGACTAAGGAATGTTATTTGCAAACCGTGGCTATAAAAGTTCATGAACCGATTCGAGTGAATCAAATCATCTTTGCTTCAATTGTGTCTTGTGTAGTTACATAAGATTTCCTTGCAATTGAACAACTCTCTAACTAGTTCAATTGAGTCATTTGAACTAGTTATGGTGAAGAAGAACATGGTTGATATGAAATTCTCATATAGATAACCTTTTGGTTGACTATTGTTGAACCAACAATGTACACGTTTGGGTATGGTTAACAAACCTAGAAGCGTGCATTTAATTTGTGTATAACAAGCTAAGTTTTCGATCTAACAGTTGAGAAATATTAGCTTGAATCTAAATTAGGTTTTCATCTAACGATGGATATTGATTTCTTTGTTACCAAGGCAAAACCTGATTTGAAAGACTATATAAGGGGATATCTAGCAACTCTTCAAAACTAATCCCCACACCTTATGTGTGATACTAGTTTGCGTGCTAGAGTCGGTTCTCCTTTAACCTTTGGTTTTCTTCTTCTAAAACCAGGTTCAACGACTTAAAGACTTCATTGGGGTTGTGAAGCCAGACCGATACTACTTTTATCGTAGTTGTGTGATCTGATCTTGCATCTTCTATCGTACGAGTACAATCATATTGATTGGCTTGAGATTGATATCTCCGATAGGCAAGATATAAAAAGTAATCACAAACATCTTCGTCTCATCGTTTGTGATTCCGCAACATCTTGTTTCGCTACCATACGATTAAGATTGTTGTGAGGTGATTGATTAATCTAGGCTGTTCTTCGGGAACATAAGACCGGATTACCAATTGGTTCATGTTCACCTTGATTATTATCAAAAGACGGAACAAAACCTTTTAGGGTTTATCTGTGGGAGACAAATTGATCCTTTGATAGACTTGTCTGTGTGAGACATATTTGTTTATTGTCAAAGCCTGCGATTTTGGGTCATAGCAACTCTTAGTTGTGGGTGAGATCAGCTAAGGGAATCAAGTGCGCAGTATCCTGCTGGGATCAGAGGCGTAGGGAGTACAACTGTACCTTGGATCAGTGGGAGACTGATTGGGGTTCAACTATAGTCCAGTCCGAAGTTATCCTGGAGTAGGCTAGTGTCTGTAGCGGCTTAATACAGTGTGTATTCAATATGGACTAGGTCCCGGGGTTTTTCTGCATTTGCGGTTTCCTCGTTAACAAAATTTCTGGTGTCTGTGTTATTTCATTTTCCGCATTATATTGTTTTATCTTTATAATTGAATTAATACAGGTTGTGCGTCTAGATCATCAATCAGTATAATCCAACCTTTGGTTGTTGATTGTCATTGATTGATCATTGGATATTGGTCTTTGGTACCGTCCAAGTTATTCCTTGTGTTTGATTAAAGACTCGCTGATTTCTATTAGCTTGAGTAAATCAAAACAAGAGAGAGATATTAACTCCTTGAAATACTTTTACCTAGATTGAATCTGACTGTCTAGTTGATTCTCTAGAAAGTGTTTCGGAGTTAGTCCATACAGATTGCTAAGCGTAATATTGGGTGGTGTTGTTAGACCCTCGCTTTTTCATTTGGTATCAGAACAGGCGAACACCTTCAAGACCTTACAAGCCTGTGTTTGTGGAAATCTGAGTCTGAGGACAGAGTCTCTTACGCATACCAAAATGTCTCCTAAAGCTTTCAACTACGTCAAGTGTCTCGGAAATACCTCAAAGGATTATTCCTTAGTTTATTCTTCTGAATCCCGAGGTAGGAAGACTGTCTCATCTTGTATTGACCACTCTTCCTCCAATGAGACATTGGACACAATAGTAAAAGCTGAAAAGGAGCTCACCAGAATTTTAAAAAATTCTACTGAGTTTGTTGATTTTCAGAATCATGATCAACTCATCGATGAATTTGAAAAGTCTATTGATCGAGAACGTGTACTCTATAACATCATAGAGTCATTCTCTAATGATATTGAGAAACTTCTTCAAGAAAATAATCTATAGCGTGATAAGATATGTGATCTTGAAAAGATTATCAAAGAAGGATCAATTAGAGAAAAACGTTTGATCAAGACGCATTCATCTGATCTTGACAGATTTCGTGTTGAGAAAGAGAAGCTAGAAGCATCACTTTCACTAGCCCGTGAACAGTGTATGACCTTGGAAAAGGAAAACTCTGTCTTAAGGAAAAATTCTTATGTTCCAACTGTTCCTCTTGACATACAATACATGAAGAAATATCTTCCAAAATAAGATTGTGTCGAGAAAAGTTTATATAACTTACAATCTTCTCATAAGTCTGAAAAGTTAAAACAGATGCAAACTGTTGCGTCTTCTCCACGAACCTGTACCTTCTGTGGAAAAAGAAAGCACTATGCTATCCGTTGTTTTGCCAGGAAGAAACAAATTTCTAAACTTCACAATTTGCTTCTTTCCACTGTTAATGGAGTAAATAGTCAAACGACTACTGCAGTGAACCCCTTGCTCACAGGAAACCAGGCATCTTATAAAAATGATCTCTTCCTAGAAATCATTACAGGACTTTGGTGCATTCCGGTGGTATAAATTTTTGTGCTACTAATAAAAGCATGTCCTGTGCTTATAAGAACAAATCTGGTAAATCTAAGTCTAGAGTATGGAGACCCATTTTGGAAAATACCCTAGAACCAATCTCTAGAGGTCCTAGACTTTGTAATCAGAAAGGTTCTTCTCCTGTGCTTCTAGGAAGGGATGTGAAATATTTCCCTAAGTTTGGAAACTGCCAAGGAAAGACAAGAAATGCTGAGATCAGATGTCCTGGTGGAAATCACAACTATTCTCTCAGAACCCATGGTGAGACTATGTCTCCCTATGCTACCTAGTAGCAGAAAGTTCCGTTCTTGTATCTAACTTGAGAGATACAAGGATGATGTTTGAGAGATTCTCAAGTATTTAGATAATTTTCATCAGTTTGTATGTTGATATCTTATGTAAGTTTCTAGTATTTCTTTCTTTCATCACTGTGATCTTTTGGGGATGGAGACTTTTTGAAAGCAACACAGTGTGCAGTGTTCCTGGTTGGGTCCATTTATTTTGGCGATGGCTTTGTCCACGAGCGTCCATATCTCCTCAAGGAACTCTAGGGTTTCTATCTAGGGTGTACACGTGAACATATATATATATATATATATCTTATGTATGCGTTCATTAATTTTCAGAAAGGAACTCGATGAAAACTGTTCCCAAAGAAGAAGTTAACCCTATTGTAGAGGATGACCTCAAAGGAAGTGATTTTGGTCAAGAGTTTATTCTGAAGAAGATGCTTGAAAGGAAAGAGTATACCTCTTGGATTGGAGAATCTTTCAAGGATTTAATTATCGTTCAGAATGAAGTAAAGAACGAACTTGCTAACCTTCAACTACAGATAAACCATCTTATTGATGGACATGCAAAAATCCTGGTCGCTCACAATATCTTGATCAGGAATCAAAAGAAAGTTATTCTTGACTGCGCTAAGGCTCGACATTTTGCTCGCGTTGTTGATCGAAAAACTAACGTTCTAACTCATGAACATGGTGTCTCTACGGTCAACAAGATCAAGGATATCAGTGATTCCTATTTCGATGGACCATTCCAAAGGTATGAAATCATCAAGGAAAACTGAGGTTCTTTTTGTTGCCTAGTATGTCTTCTTTTTGGTTTAGTTGGAAGAATAACTAGTGCTTTGAATAGCGATGATTTTGACTACACATAGCTATTATTTTTCATCTTCATGTTTTTAGTTTTTTGGTTTAAATTCTAAAACTGTTTGGAGGATGATGTTTTGCAGTATTTAATATTTATGATTTATTATATTGCAACTTGTTATGGGATACTGGTGTTTACGTCCGTGAACTATGTTGTCCCATATCTTGTCAAAATCAAAGTCGTTCATGATCGATATTCGCTTATTGATTAAAGAATGAATGGACTTTTGACATATACAAAAGTTAATCCTATATTGTCAATCTTTGATGGAAGATAGGTTAAAATCTTTTGTGTTCAAGGATTATGTCTATTATTGTTATGCATATATTGATTGAAGATAGAATGAATCCTTGTGTATTCCACAGTATTGATCTTCTCTGATCCATATTTTATGTAATACTGTGAGGCTCCGTAATGTGTCTTATGTTGAGCACGATACAACCAAGTTGATTAATTTTTTGATTAGCTTTGTTGGTTGTTCCGTAAGGTACTTTATGTTGCGCATTTATAACTAAATTAATCATCTTGTTGGTTATTTAGTTACTATTCCATAAGTTTCTCTTGTGTTGAGTATATGAACGATTAAACCAATCACTCTCTTGTATGGTTAACTTAGTCGTTGCTCTGTAAGTTTACTTATATTGAGCACAATTAATTAAATTGATCACTCTTGTGTTAATTTGATTGTGTATTACGATTAAATTAATCATGGGTTTACTTATGATTGATTTGATTGATTTTTTGGATATAAAAATCATTCATATGGTTTTGGTGTCCAATGAAAATCCTTCTTTTCTCTTGAAATTAAGGTCGCTCGTTGTTGTTCTTTCGGGAATGACATCAAATGGGGGAGAGTTCTTTTGAACTTGTGCTTAATGGTCATATCTTGAGGGGTGTGCGGCTGTGGAATTTTAGAGGGGTTATCTTGTATCTTTAAACTCCTTGATGAATGCTGTTAGCTTCGGCTATATGATTGCATCTAAATAAGATGATGTGTGTTTCTTTCTCTCAGTCACGAAATGTCTCTTACGGAAATTTCATTATGATCCCGTTCTTGTACCTTTGCCAATTTTATTGACAAAAAAGGGGGAGAATTAATGTGTAGTTCACACTACAAATGCATATGGTTTTTGGATTATTGTGTAAGGGGGAGTGGTTTCCATGTGAGATGGAGTATTGACTAAGGGGGAGTGATACATATCACCATTTTAGGTTTGTATTCTGAATGTTATTGATTAATTGTTGGACGTTCTTACAAAAAAAGATAAAGAATTCAAGAATGATCTCTGTCTTAAACTTTCTCTCTCCTATTTACTTGTTTCTTACTCAAAAAAAATCTCTCTCCTATTTACAATTCGAACGACTATTTATAAGGAAATACATAGTGGATGACAGCTAATCTGTCCCTTATTTTCAGGTATGGTCTGCGACATTCTCGCAATCTTACAAATGTTAATTTCGCAAACTCTCTAATTTTCGCAGGATTATCATATCTTTCTCGTGATCTTAGCTGACGTCATTTATTTTACCATTTCTGAGATTGTTCTGCGACGCTGTTGTACTGTGTCACTGATAATTTCGCTCAAACATTGTCATTGCGAGATTCTGATCCTACAATCATATATGTAAAGTCTCCTTTGGTAGGGTATTAGTATGCATGAGTTTTTGTAATGAGTAATGAGTTGTTTTATTGGTTTGATAGATTAAACTCAGTTTCCCCATCCACCAGAATTTGGATTACCTTTCTCTTAGAGCTAAATGGATAGCCATGTCTATCATGATTATGTGGTTCCCCAAACCTATGACTCCTTACCAGGAGAGGTCATTTTGAATTTTTCCTCATCGGTTTTGATAATCAATCACTTGAAGAAGATAAAGATGTATCTAAGAACTACAAGGATGACAATGGTGATGAAGTTTACACTATCAAGGTAAATAAACTCTACTCTAATCTTTGGATTGATTTATCCCTAGGTTTTTAGGTAAAACAATGTTGTGCCGGAGACAACGTAAGGGTTTTAAAATTTCAATTCCTATCACTTGATTTTACAGTTTTTGCTTTTTGCTATTTTTATTTGATTATAGGGTTATTCTCAGTAATGGTTTTACAGACTTTCTATGCAAGAGATTAAAAATGGGCTTCGTGTACCCTTGGATCAGAGTGTTATCCATGTTGCAAGAGATTTACCAAGAGCAAAGCTTAGTGATTTCGCAGAAGATAGACTCGTTTACATTTAAAGCAGCAACGGGATGATAAAGAGGGGCATGGAAAGAATTCTAGTGAGGTATGTATTTTCTTGCCATGTTAACTTAAATTGACTTCATAAAAGGAATCCGCGTTAAATTAGTTTAATTTTTTTTTTAAAATTAGTAGAGTTTGTACGAAATCTTATAAGATTGAATCCTCCTGTTTTTGGATGCTTTGCAAGGTGGAACAAGCCTGTTAATAAATGGTTAATTTAACGTTTGCAAGTCTTAATTTTTGCTGCACTTGGTGATGGTTTGTTTCTTCCTAGAGTAGTTAGTTCTCCTCTACTAGGTGGGTAGTATATAAGATGGTTCATTGTTTCGTTACCTTTAAACCGTGAGTAGGAAAACCAAATATATAAGACCTTAACATCTCCGACACCATTAATTGTAGTTTATGGTCTACGATCATACCTTAAGATTTTACTCTATTTAGCAGTACTGTGCGATGTGATATTTTTGTCTGACACCTTTGTTTATTTTCTCCATTTTTGTAACCTCCATTTAATGTGTAGATTTCGACAAATTTTACTGCAAGTATTGTCGTTATAGTCTACAAATGATATTGGTTAGTGGAGTAAATTTTCGTCAAGATATTTGAATTTACTGGAATCAGTTGTGGACGTCCACGTATAAAACCAGTACATGATGCTGCTATATGCTCTCTTATCGCATCTGTGCATAGGTGCTAGGGTATTTGGCGCTCAAGGGAGATACTATAATCGAATGAACTAGATTTTAACTGTTTTATATTTTTCTTAATTATTTCCCGTGGAGTATTTTAAGTATTGAAAGTAAAAACACATCATTTACACGTAATTTTGTAGCTTTGAGTCTTCGATTGCCTCAACGATGGTTATCAGCTCATACAAGCCACGAGATGTTGTAACTTTGAGACTCTGGATAGGTGGGCATTGAAAGCATTAGCATACCGTGAACAAAGAGAGCTGGCAGGAATCGATCTACTCTGATATAGGTGGCCACCGAAAGTAGATATGAGACTCTGGATGGAAGAATTCAGTCAGAGTTAGATAAAACGATCTACTCTCTGATAAATGCGATTGCATTATGTGCTATTCAGGTATATCCACAATCATTGAGATTTTATCTATCACTGGATAGAAAGGGCATGCTATGATCTTCTTATCATAGAAAGGGCATCTTCTTTCAGCAAGGATGTGAAAGAAGTATTTATTTACATGAATTTTTCTGCCTGCCAAGTAGGACATTGAAGGGTTCTATTTGGAGGAACCAAACCTTGCTATGATCTTCTTATCATGGTCGAAAATGAATAAGGTACATTGTATGCTCTCTAAATATTGAATGCTTAGAACAAATCTGATTGGCATGAAACCGAATAAAATGTTACAGTTAAAATACTTCAGAAACCATAAATTGTGATCTACATTTGACATAAAGCCATCTCTCTCTGGTGCTTAATTGAAAATGTAAAAGCCATTAGCTTAAAATTATAATGAGAATTAAAATGATTATCTTTCTAAGCTAGCACGTGTTCCTAAACTTCTTTTTTGGTTTGTGTTTTAATCTCTAAGCTACACTAAGTTTATTTTTAGTGCATTTTTCTTTTACAGTTGAACGAATTTAGTGCCTAGCTGGAAGGATATGAAAGTCATTTAATCTTCATCTAGCTCTTCGCATTTTGGGGATAAATGTCAATGATGTTAAACGTGCTAAGGGAAAGCCCTGAAGAGACCTCTTGGATCACAAAAGTGTGCTGAGATTGCCCATGAGAAGGTCCTTACTGCAGATATAGTTGTATCCCCTTTTCTTTATCTCCCTTTGTTATCGTAGTGGTAGATGTAGTCAAACTTAAATATATACTTCTTTCGTTATTTTTTAATAGGCCAACTTTTATAAATAAATATTTCAAAAAAATAGGTCAGTTTTCTAATTGGGAAAGTCAAATGTTACTTTAATTTTTTGGGACCACTTTTTTTCAACTTCTTTTGATGACAAGTGTTATGTGGACCATTTCACTTATTTCTTTGGCTGACAAGTGCCATGAGGACCATTTCACTTCACTTCTTTTATTGACAAGTATATAGAAGACCACTTTCAATAATTAATTCTCTTAATTTTCTCAATTTTCTCAAAAAAAATGGCCTATTAAAAAATAACGAAGAAAGTACCAACAGAGTTGTTCTTGGTAACTTCACATTCTCTAAGCAATAACAATAAGGGAAGATGGCAATAACAATAAGGGCAAATGGAATTGTAGTGCACATTTGTTTATACTGCTTTAATTAACGGGTTCACTCACAGTTCACTCAAATCAAACTTGGTCCAGCCAAAGAGTATTACTTTGGAGCATCCACCATGGACGATCAAACCTATATATTTGGTCAAGAAGCGAGACACAGCGGGATAGATTATCGAGTAAAAGTTGGACCAAAACTAAATCCCATACTATATTTGATCTGGGACCAAGACCAAACCCAAATATAGTCAAGCGAACGTATAAAGTGATCCTGTGATGGGGCGAACGTATAAAGTGATTCTGTGATGGGACGAACGTATAAAGTGGTCCTTGTGATGGGACGGACATTATATGTGATCCTTGTGATGGTGCGGACATTATATGTAATCCTGACCAAATGGGGCGGACATTATATGTGATTCTTGTGATGGGGCGAACATTATATGTGATCTTGACCAAATTTACTCTTCCATCCTAGTGTAACACCACGGACTAAATTCAAATTTGGTCGTTTTTTCTTTTTTGTCTTTGGTCTTTGGTTTTGATCGCATCACGGAAGTTGCTCTTAGAATGATAACAAACATCTGGTGCAGACGGGCTTCATTCTGGGAGCATTCTGATAATAAGGAAAACGTGGTGAGACACAAGAAAAAGTCTAATACGTACCGGAAGCAATGTGATTATTTTGGATTACGGGGAACATTATGAATATTTTGACTTAAAATCGTCCTATCTCTGCAGCGGTGGTTGATGGCCCCAAACAAGGAACAAAATTCCTCATAGGAAGCTGTTGGAAAAAAATGGGTTTCACAAAGGATGAATGACACAGAGAAGAAAGTGTTGCACTCCAAAACTTTCAAGGCTTGTATAAATTTCTTTTAGACAAATATTTCTACCCTCCCAATAACAATTGGCGATTACAACAGGTATGCGAAATATTGCCTTCAGGATACAATGAAAGCCCTGCAACGAAAACTGAATTCAAGGTTTGTACCCCTTGATTCAATCAAGAACACACAAAGAGATTTCTGATTTCTGATGATGCTTTTTGAAATAGAGAAAACAGATTGATTTTTCTTATATGTTAAACGAAACTGGGAGAAGCTATTTATAAAGGGTTTTGCACCTGTTGGGAATAGGTTTTTATTCCCCAACAGGTTTCTATTCACGAAACGTCAGGTTCCTTCATCAACAGACATCAATGGTGTCTTTTGGATTCGAAATTTTCGAACAGGCTTTTATCGGCCAAATAAAACCTTCAGTTCAAAAAATTCTTCCGGGGGCGTTGCCCCCTTGAAACCCCCACCAGGGGCGGTCTCCCCTGGACCCCCACGACCTGACCTGTCAGGTCGACCATCGCCCCCCAGGACCCCCCTTTGGTTAGCGGCGTTGAAAATATTCCAACAGAAGCGAGTAACTATAAATTTTTTTAGAGCAAGGGATTCAAAAAGGTATGCATTGTGATTCCATATCTCTGCAACTGTTGTTGAGGACCCATTCAATTCGAGATGAACCGAGGAATGAAATTCCTCATAATAAATCAAAGACGGATAATAGAAGCAAGTAACTACAGACAACTTCTCCCGGTGCGTGGCACGGGAACGAACGTAGCACTAATCTAGCATGTGAGTTGTTTGATGAAACACCTAATAAAAATAATCTTTTCTTTTTAGTAAAAAAAATCCTAGGCATGCATTGGGACGGGGCGGGGCGAGGCGAAGCTAAATCACACCAGATTAAAAATATGTAAGAAAAAAAGATGCTCGGCCAGACCAAATAAAAAATTCTAAGCATGTATCGAGACGGGGCGAGGAGAAGCTGAGCTAAGTATGCATTGGGACGGGCGAGGCGAAACCGAGCCACACCATATCAAAAAACTAAGCATACATTGGAACGGGGTGCGGCGAAGCCAAGCTACACCAAATCAAAAATCCTAAGCATGTATCGGGACGGGGCGAGGCGAAGTCGAGCCACACCAAATCAGAAATCCTAAACATTTAGCTAGATGGGGCAAGGCAAATCTCACACGAAAATAGAAAACTTAACATGCCTTACGACAAGGAGAGGCGCCATACCAAATAAAAAAACCTAAGCCACAGGACGGATAAAACCCGCCAACACCAAATAAAAATGCCGACCGGCGAGGCAATGCCACATCATGCCAAAGTAAAATAATGGTTAAAAGTAAAACAATGATGGTTTTTTGGTCGGCTCGGTGCCTAGCACGGATCCAAAATCTAGTATCCATATATACCTGCAAAAAAGAAGAGTTACCACCAGGTTAAATCCAAATATAGCAATTGAAGCTAGAAAGACAAATTCCAGTTAAGCTTTCTGATTAGTGATCATAAGTCAACAATGCTGACATCCGACACCTTTGTTAACAATACTTTAAATCACCGACTAATGAAAACAAACTGCTAATGCCATTGACTGAATCCAACTGCCTGTCTAAATATGTTTCAGACCTTTTACTTCTAGGTTCTACTGAAATCATATTCAACACCCAAGATGAAAAACAAAAAAGAAAACAACACGATTAGCCCAAACATAGAAGATAGGGTGCTCTAATATTCATGACAATCATAGTAAACAAACTACGTAAAATATCTTTGAATATTTCAGGTCATAGCATTGAGAAAAAGGAATTCTAGTTTCTTTGTTGGTCCTGATTCTCCTGAATTACACAAGCTTAACAATTTTTTTATTTTTTTATTTTTTTTTTGCATAGAACAGAACAAGAAAAAGACTTGGAACCTTTTCGTTACCTTGTGTAATACCGGAGCAGAGTCGGATCATGGAGTTTTGATTGCGGACTGCAAGGAAGTTGAACACAAACAATTAAAGGAGTCCAAGAAGAAAAGCCATATAGAACAATCCTGTTAAAGGGACGGCATGATCCATAAAAGGGGCGGCAATCTAATAAGACAAAAAGAGTCATTACATGGTAATTCATGCCACCCCTTATCAAAAAACAATATTGAAATGACCAATTAAACCTTATTATTAATAAACAAGATTAGTGTTGATAATCAAAATTAGTATTGATAATTAATTTTCATTTATAATAACTTTAAAATCGGATTTTTAGAGTTGAAAAAAAAAGTTGTGAGGGGAAGAAAAAGAAACTTTTGTGATATTTGTGAAATCCTAGATTTTGATTCACTCAACCAAAATGAATGATTCCAGTGACAAATTTGAAATGGGTGAATCTCTAAATTAGTTCCCATTAGCTTTTTGTCGCTCAAAATTATCTAAAGTACATAAAAAAATCGAAACTTTTAAAATTTCAGAAGAACTTACGGTTGGAATTTAGCTCGTTACCAACCATAACTGGTTCAATTTGGGGAAAACCCAATCGTAATACCAGTTACGGTTGGTAGAATGACAACACATAGCAACCGTAACAAATTACGGTTGGTAACTAATGAATCGAGATCAACCGTAACTTACCTACGGTTGGTAAGGCTATTGGAGTTACAAGTCGTAACTCAAATACGGTTGATAACAGTGTTGCAATTACAAACCGTGAAAAGAAATTGAAACATCCAGAACAACTTACGGTTCGTAACTTAAGTAACGAGACCAACCGTAAGTAACTTACGGTTGCAAAAAAAATTCGTAACTGAACATTTTATCTCAAAATCAAGAACTTACGGTTGGTATTTGAGTTAAATGAACCGTAACATCAACCAAATCTACAGTTACGGTTCCAATTAGAGTTATTACCAACCGTAACTCACATGCAACACAGAAATTTCAATTTTGATCCAAAACCCTAATTTTTGATACAAAACTAACTTAAATCAAACACAATAAACTAAATCCTAATTGTGTCTTTTCGAAATATAGTTTTCAATCAACGATTATCAAATCGCTGATTAATCGAGGACGATGAAAATTTCAATTTTAATGGAGGAGGAAAAGAGAAGAGAAGATGAAAAAATCAAAAAAAAATTATTTTGATTTTTCTGATTCCGTTAGGTTAAAAATAGAAGAGGCTAATCTAGTCAATTTACATCCCCTATAGGACACCTCCTAACCAATAAGAGGGACATTGCTATCACACTTGCCGCCCCTCCAATGGAACATGCCTCCCCTTTAACATGATTGATATAGAAATGGGTAATTCGTACAGAGTCAATTGTGCAGAACTCGCAAGCATGCTTGGCATGAGCTCTCTTGCTGCCCAGATATCCACAAAGAGGGAGCTTTGGTACTCACAATAATTTGCTCATACCTCGAAATAAGATACATTAAAGTTTAATGGAAAATAAAAAATTTATGTGCAAATTCTCACAGAATCAAATAGCCCAGAATTCTTATTTACATCAAACTGTTTTCTATGAAGCTTCACCACCAATTCGAACTACCACCGCCGCTACCATTATCATCCTTACTTCTCTCTTCATAATTCTATATTCCCTGTAATTCCTACACATTCATTTATTCATTTTAATTCTATATTAGAAGCATCAACAACTTCAGATTCGAACACACCCATTACTTCTCAGCAACAACAAGTTCATTATCTCCAACATATCCTATTGATTCACACACAATAACCATTTCGAAATTCGATTGACCTTGCATGTATCTCTGTGTATCAGTCTTGGTTACGATTTGCTTCTCTAATTGTGCTTGAATCTTCAAATCACACACAACAGCAATACCCATTTTTCCTTCTTCTTTCACGTTCGATTCTGCCCAAAATCTTGAGCAATCACCTATCAGACTCACACCTGCACTATCTCGAATCAATTTTATTGTAGCATCTCTTAGATCCCCTTTTATTAATCGAATCGAACCACCAAATCGTTCGCAGACGTTTCTCAAAACTTGATTTCAAAACCCACAAAAATCAGATCTCGTTTTCTTTGGATATGATTTTAAAAATCAATTATAGAAGAAGAAGAAGGTTTCATATGTTGCTGATGCATCTCAATCGTCGGCGGCGAAAGTAGGAGAATTTGCAGAGGTGGTGACAATGGAGATGCTGCTGCTGGTGGTGGAGCAATGGAGATTTGATGTTCGCTTCTTTATTAGGGAAGAAGAAGAAGAAATAAAAACGATAGATAGGGGGTAAATTTGGAAGAAAAAAAATCTTATTAGACCCCTGATGGGCTTAGGGATGAAGAGAGACATATTTATTATGTGATAAAGATATTTGTATAGACCATCAAAAGTAGGGACAACAGTTCAATTACCACTTGGAAAAAAAGGAATTCTAGTTTCTTCGTTGGTCCTGAATTACACAAGCTTAACAAAAATTTTTTTTCTTTTTTTTGCATAGAACAGAACAAGAAAAAGAGTTAGAACCTTTTCGTAACCTTGTGTAATACCGGAGCAGAGTTGGATCACGGAGTTTTGATTGCGGACTGCAAGGAAGTTGAACACAAACAATTAAAGGAGTCCAAGAAGAAAAGCCATATAGAAAATGGGTAATTCGTACAGAGTCAACTGTGCAGAACTCGCAAGCATGCTTGGCATGAGCTCTCTTGCTGCCCAGATATCCACAAAGAGGGAGCTTTGGTACTCACAATGATTTGCTCATACCTCGAAATAAGATACATCAAAGTTTAATGGAAAATAAAAAGTTTATGTGCAAATTCTCACAGAATCAAATAGCCCAGAATTCTTATTTACTTAGCAAATTCTCATACCTATGAAAAGTGGATTCCGTTACAACAATTCGCATATTGGGTCTATCCAACGTTCATGGGACTTTTATTTGGAACGATTTTTTGGGACCATGATTTTATTTTGGGTAAAGATATTAAAAATAAATCTAGGTCACCCTTTATTTAGATATTTATATTAATACCTAAATTACCCTCCTGATTAATTTTGGGTGATGATTAGTTAGTGTTAATAATAGTTAGTGTAATGATTAGTGAGATGATTAAGTTAAAGATAATTAGTGAGATTAAAAAATTAGATGATTTTTTTTTAAAGAAGTAGAATTATTGAGAGAGTAAAGTTAGAAAAGATGAAGAAGGAAAACATGAAAAACGATGGATTTTACCAACCACAACCGGAGGAAGGGTATTTGGGTACCCAGGTATGCTTCAAACTTAGACAATGTTGGTTGAATTGCTCCAAACTTTCAAAAAAAATGAAATCTTTTATGTAGATTTGGGCCAGTTCGGTTACCATATGTCAAGAACATGTAACCGAACACACCTGGAAGTGTAGTTCGGTTACGTTTTCCAAACACGCAGGTTACCGAACTTGCTCGTTAATGGAGGTTTTGGTCGTACAGTGTAATGTTCGGTTACCTAGGATAAAATGGTAGGTAACCGAACTTTGAACTTAACAATTTATTTGGGTACATCTTGTGTGTTCGGTTAGTTCGCAAACTTCAACGCAACCAAGTTCCTAACCGAACTGCAGGTTAAAAGTAACCTAGTGTTAGAAGTTCGGTTGGTTCGCAAACTTCAACATATTTTGCGAATCAACCGAACTGGGATTATATATGCATATATGCAATTAGGCAAACGTTCGGTTACTACGAAATTTATTTCTTGGCGAATTAGATAGAGTTCGGTTACGAAGTTTCAAAGGTAGAGTTCGGTTACAAAGAAAACTTAACATTTTTGCGAACGAACCGAACTTGTGGATTTCTCATTATTTTCATAAACTAAAGTTCGGTGATATCCTTATTTTGCGAAGGAACCGAACTTATGGACTTGTGTTGTTCTAATATAAGGAGTTCCGTTAAAAGTATTTTTTCGCGAATCAACCGAACTCTGAGTTCGGTTAAGAAAAAAATAATTCGTGATAACCGAACTTTTCTCTGAAAAAAAACCCTCCATTAAACCTCTCTGCAACTTCCATTTTCAACTCATTTTAATGATTACTTCTCATTTATTCAACCAAAAACGAATGACAAGTAATGGGTTTGTGAGAATATCTTTGTTAATGTTTTAAATTAAGCTATATATATATATATATATAGTGGTGGTGGTAATCGGAGGTGGTGGTGGTAATTAGTGGTTGGTGGTGGTGATAATCGGAGGAGGTGGTGGTGGTAATC